>NW_028234415.1:7686628-7696628 GCF_977035675.1 Penaeus japonicus | reverse complement strand
TGGAGGGGACGGAAAGGGGGACAGGGCGGGGCGGTGACCCTTCGACGAGGGAAGTCAGGTACATTAGGGAGATATATGGGAAGATATGGTTACAGTAAATATATGGAGAATAAGTATTTTGATGATATCTACGGGTAGAATTCGATGTAATATATCTGCTAAGGGGAGAAGAATTAATTTGAGTATGAAAAACATAGTTTGTTGTAACAAAGATCTTTGATGGAATCCTAGTAGAACCTTCTGTCATTTGAATAGGACACCGTTTAATGAAATGAAACTATAGACAACAAATACTAATGGTTTTCTTGTTGACAGGGAGAACTGCTTCGGCACAAAAATATTTCCAGCGTGTGTGATTGAGCTCTCACTCCCCCTCGGCCAGTACATGTTCGAGTCTGAGCTACTTCGGGAGTTTTAAGCAGATGAGGTTCTGTTATTAAATGAGGATTTACTCGAATCTCGGGATAACAAATCATCTGGATTCTTATGTTTTAAAACATGTCAGTTATAGTTTCGAAATACATTGAGTGTAGATACTGTAATGCCATATGATGGTTAACGTATCTCCACTCTAAAATATATTCATAACAAGAAATATGAAAATAATGGTCTATGGTGTATGATCAAATAACATTCCGAATAAAGTTTCTATATATTGAAATACTATTCAACCCTTTATTTACCTAAATTAAGAAAATATTATGTGAATTTAGAATCAAGCTTCCCACTTCATTTGGATTTCATGTTACCTTTTTTGCGTCTCTTTCGCAAGTCTCCTTCAGAATACAGTTTGGATTTCCTTTTATGCAAATGATGTTCTACCTGTTACGTAATTTGTTTTCGAAAGTAGGGAATTATCTTCAGATGTTCAATCATGTATTTTTTGTCTGTCAGATCACTTTTTTAAAAATTGGGTATTGTCATCTGAGAAAAATGTTTAAACAAGGTAAAATAGGATAAGAATGAACAGTATATATACATACGCATATATATGTGAATATATATATAAATACATACATACAGACACTCACACACACACACAAACATATATATATATACATATATATATATATATATATATATATATATTATATGTCTATATTTATATATACATTATATATATTTATATATATATATTATTATTATAATATATATATATATATATATATATATATATATATATATATATATATATATATATATATATATATTTTATAATATATATAACATTTAATTATATATATATATATATATATTTATATATATATGTATATATATATATATTCATTGGATTATATATATATGTATATATATATATATATTGTAGCGTAACAACCCTGGAGGTCGTTAGCGAGCCTTCCCCGTCCTTGGCTTGGTGATGGGCTGGTTATTGAATAAATAATATACACCGAAAGTTTCACAAGTTTATTAATTCCCTTGATTACGATAGAATTGATAATAAATCACATAAATCTCACACGAATAACGGTAGCGAGTTCGAGGGTATTATCGCACGATATATTAAAGAATTATTGACACATGACACCACACCAGCCAATCACTCGCAAGGCCCAGGCAAGACTGCCCTTCCTTGCCGGAAATATTGGGGGTATGGGGGGGAGGGGGTTACCCCCCCAGTGCACCTCCAACAAGTCGGAAGCTGATTGGCTGGTTGATAGGTGTTTAAATAAAGGCGCTTGCTGGGGGCCGTGACAAGTGCGAGGCGTGATGCGCAACAGCAGTAGTGGATCGCTGGATCTACTATAATATATATACATATATATATATATATATATATATACATATATATATATACATACATATATATGTATATATATGTATATATACATATATATATATATATATATACATATATATATATTTATATACATATACATACATATTCATATATATATATAAATATATATATATTCATATATATATACATATATACATATATATGTATTTAGACAGAGAGAGAGATACATATATATACATGGGATTTAAGTCAAACGTTTACATCTTTGAAGGTACCAGAAACAACACATTATGAAGTAGAATACACGATGAAATAATTAAATCGAGGCAAAACACCAGCAAGCAACAATGCAATACCAGATGTCCTCAAAGACAGTAGTAATTGTCTAGGCCTAGATCATACTACTACACAATAAGGGTGACAAAAAGTCCTAGTCAACTACCGTCCTATTATATAACAAAATATCAGCTATAAATCAGGAGAAGGAATACTCTGGCTTTAGTAATGGTTATTGAGCACTTATATAATACGAATTAACTAATTGAAAAAATAAACAGGAGAAAACAACACTCATTTTGGATTGTCAGTATAGACTAAAAGAAAAGTTTTTATTCAGTGGATATTCCAGCTGTTACGAAGGCTATCAAAAAATAATAAATCAAATAAGAGATGCAACATCTTGAAACATATCTACCATGCAACATCATTCATAAGACTGGATAAAGATTCAGAATTGTTTCTCGTACAGAAAGGTGTTAGACAAGATTCTATATCCGCGAAATTATGGTGAACACTTAACACATTTACATTTTACAGATGGTACCTTGTGGTTTCTAAAGATCCAACAGAACTATAAGAAAAACTAAACCAACTAAACACTAAAAGCAAAGAAGTTGACCTGAAAATTAACTTGGAGAAAACTGTTCATGATCAACAACCTTATAGACAAGACCCTGAAACCAAAGATTGGCGATACGCTTCTAAAGACAGTAAACAACTACATCTTTCTACGACAATTAATAACAACAAACCCTAAAGAAAGAAAAAAGAGTTAAAAGAAGCATATCACAAGGATGACAGGCTCTTGGCAAAGCTAGTACCATCTTTAAAAACAAATCAATACCTAGTTGTTTAGAAAAAAAGACGTCTATAAAACCAAAGCATCGTGCCATTGAAACTTCAAAGGTGACGAAATCTTTGGCCTTCCTGGCTGTCGTCCTACTTCTCTCATTTTCATTTTCAGGCCGTCCTAGAAGTAGCCATAAAGTTTTTTTTTTTTTTTTTTTTTTTTCAGGGGGATATTCCATCACCTCTCCTGCAGAAGTAACAAGGGCCTCTGGACACAAGGGATATGTGCTGAATAGTTAGTATAGGTGAGGGTCAGGGGCTATTCCCTAACGAATCTAAATCCCTGGACATGAAACAGTGAATAAAGTGAAATACGTAGCTTTTAATTTACTAGATATGGTGTATATAGTAAAATCTAAATAGCGATTTGGTTATTTTATACATACATACATACATACATAAATACATATATATATATACATATATATATATATATATATATATATATATATATATATATTCAAATATACATTGTACGACCGTATGGGTGCCCGTAAGCATTAACAACTTCAGTCCGACTCATCATGTGATTTTAGTAAAGATATATCAACTTATCGTAGCGATAAAACAGGAAATGTAACAAATACGTTATTTATCTACCATCACCATTATATCCGAAAACGCAATACATTTAGTTAAAAGAAAAAATATATGAAATAACGGGTGTTCCATGAAGTATTAATCTCTATCAATTCAAAGATATTCACAATATCAAATATAAACAGATAGACACATTTCAAATAGAAAATGAACCCCTCTTTATGAATAATTTCAAATGTTAAAACAAATAAAGGAAAATACAATAAATGGATAAGGGAGACTTAGTTATACGTACGTGACTACCTCGCAAGGGATATGCGCTGAATAGTTAGTAAAGGTGAGGGTCAGGGGCTATTCCCTAACGAATCTAAATCCCTGGACATGAAACAGTGAATAATGTAAAATACGTTGCTTTGAATTTATTAGATATGTTTGAACATAGTAACATATAAATAGCGATTTGGTTATTTTATATGATCTTGATTATTATTCATATCTTTAATGAATAACACTCGTAACATACATACATACACACACACACACACATATATATATATATACATTTATATATGTATTGCATATATATATATATATATATATATATATATATATACATATATATGCGTTCAAATATCCATAGATGGACAAATAAGCCCATTGCATCATAAGTCACTCCTGGGTTCCTGGCACGGATCCCATCAATGTCCCACAAAAGACCGAAAAGAAAACAAGAAAACCTTCACGCGAACGGCACTCCGACCGCCCATCGGCGTCTCGATTGAACCAATTCCGAAGCGAATCGAATAGATCGTTCCGCCGGCGGGACATGCGGGCGGACTTTTCCATATAAAAGGGACACTCTGCCATGGAAGGCCAGTGTCACTTCCAGTCTCATTCCTCTTCTTCGAGTCCTTCCTGAGGCGTCATGGCTGTCTGCGTGAGTGCAGTTTTATTTGTTTCCTTTCTATCCTTAACTTTCTATGGTATTTTGTATCATAATATCTAATCATTAGGGAAGGAATATAGTCCTTCGAACAGTTTTTTTTTCTCTCATAACTTGCACTGTCTCTGAAATAAATCGATGGGAGATAAGGATGACTGCGAAGCAAAGTCCTCCTCCACTGCCCAACTAACCCTCCATGACACAACTGCACCGTCAGGCACTGTGGATGATGGTGGCTCTGGCTGCTTCCTGTGGCGTCATGAGCCACGGAAGAATCATGGAGTCCGGGCACAGCCGCCTGGCCTTCGACCCTCCTTCGACGCCTCCTTCTTCAGCGTCGAAGGGCGCGGCTTCGTCCCTCCGCCTGGCCAAGCGGGAGGTGTTCGACTCAGCGTGCAAGGGCGTCTACGACCGGTCCCTGTGGGCCAAGCTGAACCGGGCGTGCGAGGACTGCCAGAACCTCTTCCGGAAGGAGCCGGGCATCTACGAGGCGTGCAGGTAATGGAGGGGACGGAAAGGGGGACAGGGCGGGGCGGTGACCCTTCGACGAGGGGAGTCAGGTACATTAGGGAGATATATGGGAAGATATGGTTACAGTAAATATATGGAGAATAAGTATTTTGATGATATCTACGGGTAGAATTCGATGTAATATATTTGCTAAGGGGAGAAGAATTAATTTGACTATGACAAACATTGTCTATTGTAACAAAGACTTTCTTTGATGGAATCATAGTAGAACCTTCTGTCATTTGAATAGGACACAGTTTAATGAAATGAAACTATAGACAACAAATACTAATGGTTTTCTTGTTGACAGGGAGAACTGCTTCGGCACAAAAATATTTCCAGCGTGTGTGATTGAGCTCTCACTCCCCCTCGGCCAGTACATGTTCGAGTCAGAGCTACTTCGGGAGTTTTAAGCAGATGAGGTTCTGTTAATGGCTTGAGGATTTACTCGAACCTCGGGATAACAAATCATCTGGATTTTCATGTTTTAATACATGTCAGTTATAGTTTCGAAATACATTGAGTGTGGATACTGTAATGCCATATGATGGTTAACTTATCTCCATTCTAAAATGTATGCATTACAAAAAATATGAAAATAATGGTCTATGGTGTATGATCAAATAACATTCCGAATAAAGTTTCTATATATTGAGATACTATTCTATCCTTTATTTGCCTATATTAAGAAAATATTATGTGAATTTAGAATCAAGCTCTCCCACTTCATTTGGATTTCATGTTACCTTTTTTGCGTCTCTTTCGCAAGTCTCCTTCTGAATACAGGTTGGATTACCTTTTATGCAAATGATGTTCTACCTGTTACGTAATTTGTTTTCGAAAGTAGGGAATTATCTTCAGCAGATGTTCAATCATGCATTTTTTGTCTGTCAGATCACTTTTTAAAAATCGGGTATTGTCATCTAAGAATTTTTTTCGAACAAGGCAAAATAGGATAAGAATGAACAGTATATATACATACGCATATATATATATGTGAATATATATATATATATATATATATATATATATATATATATATATATATACATACATACAGACACACACACACACAAACAGACATACATATATATATATATATATATTAACATATATATATATATTTTTACATATATATATTTTACTATATAATATATTATATAATATTTATTTATTATATATATATATATATATTATATTATAATATATATTTATTTATTTATATATATATGTATATATATATATATAATATATATATATTTACATATATGTATATATATATGCATATATTCATTGGATTATATATATATACATATACATATTGTAGCGTAACAACCCTGGAGGTCGTTAGCGAGCCTTCCCCGGTCCTTGGCTTGGTGATGGGGTGGTTATTGAATAAATAATATACACCAGAAGTTTCACTAGTTTATCAATTCCCTTGATTGCGATGGAATTAATAATAAATCACATAAATCTCACACGAATAATGGAAGCGAGTTCGAGGGTATTACCGCACGATATATTAAAGAATTATTGACACATGACACCACACCAGCCAATCACTCGCAAGGCCCAGGCAAGACTGCCCTTCCTTGCCGGAAATATTGGGGGTATGGGGGGGAGGGGATTACCCCCCAGTGCACCTCCAACAAGTCGGAAGCTGATTGGCTGGTTGATAGGTGTTTAAATAAAGGCGCTTGCTGGGGGCCGTGACAAGTGCGAGGCGTGATGCGCAACAGCAGTAGTGGATCGCTGGATCTACTATAATATATATATGTATATATATACGTATATATATACATATATATGTATTTAGACAGAGAGAGATATACATATATATGCATAAAATTGAAGTCAAACGTTTACATCTTTGAAGGTACCAGAAATAACACATTATGAAGCAGAATACACAATGAATTAATTAAATCGAGGCAAAGCACCAGCAAGAAACTATGCAATACCAGATGTCCTCAAAGACTGTAGTAATTCACAAAGTCTTTTTTTAGGCCTTGATCATACTGCTACACAAAAAGGGTGACAAAAAGACCTAGTCAACTACCGTCCTATAATATTACAAAGTATCAGCTATAAATCAGGAAAACGAATACTCTGGTTTTAGAAATGGTTATTGAGCACTTACATAATACGAATTAACTAATTGAAAAAAACATAAAACAAAAAAACAACAGAAAAAAACACTCAGTTTAGATTGCCTGTACAGACTAAAATAAAAGTTTTCAGTCAGTGGATATTCCAGCTGTTAGGAAGGCTATTAAAAAAAGAGAGAGAGAGAGAGAGATGCAACATCCTGAAACATATCTACCATGCAACATCATTCATAAGACTGGATAAAAATTCGGAATTGTTTCTCGTACAGAAAGGTGTCAGACAAGATTCTATATCCGCGAAATTATGGTGAACTCTTAACACATTTACATTTTGCAGATGGTACCTTGCGGTTTCTAAAGATCCAACAGAACTACAAGAAAAACTAAACCAACTAAACACTAAAAGCAAAGAAGTTGACCTGAAAATTAACTTGGAGAAAACTGGTCATGATCAACAACCTTATAGACAAGACCCTGAAACCAAAGATAAACGATACGCTTCTAAAGACAGTAAACAACTACATCTTTCTACGACAATTAATAACAACAAACCCTAAAGAAAGAAAAAAGAGTTAAAAAAAGCATATCACAAGGATGACAGGCTCTCGGCAAAGCTAGTACCATCTTTAAAAACAATTAATACCTAGTTGTTTAGAAAAAAAGACGTCTATAAAACCAAAGCATCGTGCCATTGAAACTTCAAAGGTGAAGAAATCTTTGGCATTAAATCCAAGAACATCTCGACATGCGCACGGATGACTAATATTTTAAAGATACTTTTTATAAAAATACTTTTTAAAAGAAAACACATAAACGAGGAAAACAACGATGGAATGGGCAATTTCCACAAACACTGGAGAACCATTGCCCGATACCGAAAAGGAGAGATAAATTAGAAAGGGTTTTATCCAATCGTGATAAATAAAGAAAGCAAAAACTCCATTGCCATAAGTAGAGGCAGAGTACGATGAGCAACAAGACTTCTTACTGATGCAAGTTGGCCGTGCCCTTCTACGCCAAGAGGTGTCAGACCAGCAGGAGGCAGTTTAATTCTGGTTTCCTCACCAGGGTTCTCAATTCATACAATTTTCGTCTGCTATGCGAACTTTGGAAACGCGGGAAATATCACCCGAAGACTTGCGGTCCGCGGTTCGCTCTCATGCGTACTAAATGTTCGCAGATACATAATCCTTTACTTTTGTTTATTTTTTCTTAATAAATGTTTGAAAATATTTCTAAATTTGTTTTAGAAATATTATCATTACCTACATCCATTGTGGAAAGGTTATTTTTTAAAGTTGATTTATTAAAATCGAAAATCAGGAACAAACTATCAACATCCACACTCACGTCCCTATTATTATCCTCAGAAATGATAAAAGTAGGAGGAGGCTGTGTCCAATTAATCCAAATATACAATTGGTTAGATTTGTACAAAACCAAAGTGTACAAGTGTTTTCTAATAACAAACAAAATTGTAAATAATGTACATATTAATTGTTCTTGTCTGCTATAAAATACATCATGCTGTTATAATGGATCAAGTTATTTTTACAACCCCTAAATTTTGTATATATACGTAACATTTTCTTATTGAGTCACCCATTAATATATATATATATTTTTGTTGTATTTTTGTTTTTTGTTTACACTTTGAGAAAACGTTTTATTGCGAACAACTGGCTGCGTGCAGGACGGAAACCCTGTTCCTTTCTGCAAAGCAAAGGAATGCCTTGCCCTCCACACAACCTGCTCCTGCAGCCACAAGCAGAGCCATTTTCCAAAGGGCAGAGCACCGCATCCAGGCAGCAGAGATAGTTGTTCTACAGGAAGCTTTGGGACGACTTTCACGAGATCGAGGACAATGCAGAAGTCGGGAGTATCATTCCTGGCCTTCCTGGCTGTCGTCCTACTTCTCTTATTTTCAGGCCGTCCTAAAAGTAGCCATAAAGCGTTTTTTTTCAGGGGGAGATTCCATCACCTCTCCTGCCGAAGTGACAAGGACCTCTGGACACGGGCTGCACACACACACACACACACACACACACACACACACACACACACACACACACACACATATATATATATATATACATATATATATTCAAATATACATTGTACGACTGTAGGGGTGGTCGTAAGCATTAGCAACTTCAGTCAGACTCATTATGTGATTTTAGTAAAGATATTTCATCTTATAGTGCCAATAAAACAGGAAATGTAACCAATACTTTATTTATCTACCATCACCATTATATCCGAAAATGCAATACATTTAGTGAAAAGAGAAAACATGAAATAACGGGTGTTCAATGAAGTATTAACCTCTATTAATTCAAAGATATTCACAATATCAAATATAAACAGATAGACAAACTTCAAATAGAAAATGAACAATTTTGAACAATTTCAAATGTTAAAACAAATAAAGGAAAATACAATAAATGGATAAGGGAGCGTTATGCGTACGTGACTACCTCGCAAGGGTTATGCGCTGAATAGTTCGTATAGGTGAGGGTCAGGGGCTATTCCCTAACGAATCTAAATCCCTGGACATGAAACAGTGAATAATGTAAAATACGTTGCTTTGAATTTACTAGATATGTTGTATGTAGTAACATCTAAATAGCGATTTGGTTATTTTATATTATCTTGATTATTAATCATATCTTTAATGAATAACACTCGTAACATACATACACACACACACACACACCACACAAACACACACACACACACATATATATGTATATATATATATGTATATATATATATATATACACACACATATATATATATCCATTCAAATATCAATAGATGGACAAATAAGCACACTGCATTATAAGTCACTCCTGGGTTCCTGGCGCAGATCCCATCAATGTCCCACAAAAGACCGAAAAGAAAACAAGAACACCTTCACGCGAACGGCACTCCGACCGCCCATCGGCGTCTCGATTGAACCAATTCCGAAGCGAATCAACTAGATCGTTCCGCCGGCGGGACATGCGGGCG
>NW_028234415.1:7684012-7686528 GCF_977035675.1 Penaeus japonicus | reverse complement strand
AGAAACCCCTTAGCTTAATATTAGGCAGTTTTAGTAATTATACTGCATGTCATCATCACTCCACTGCATTACTCATAGCACAGGCAAATGACCATATCCAAAATCCCCCCGAACACAGAGGCCCGTCATGAAGGCCAGAGCTCCTACATCATGTATGATGAAAAAACTGTCACCCATCGTTAAACAGGTGTTAACTACTATTACTAAAAAAAATTAAATGGACCCCAATACACAAACGAAGAGGACTACATCATGAAATAGCCATCTGAAAAAAAAGATGATTTTTTATGTATTTCAAAAGACAAATGTATACTTAAAATCATTCCATATAAACACTTAATTAAAAGGGGTTAATAATGTGGAGGAGACCTTACATGATCCTGTCTCATTCTGTAGATATGGTTTAATAATTCAGTAAATCTCCCTACTACGGAAAAATAGTTCAATCTTAACTAGCACATGAGGGATAATTTACCTAAATACCTACATATGTTCGCGTTAGAATGCAATAATTATTCATAAATAGGGAGAATAGTGGGGGGAAACTAATAGCGCAAGTGACTGTTAGCTACAAATTATTCCTTAATATACATACATACAAAAATAGATAGATATATATAATATATACATGTATACATATATATTATAGATATAGATACTATATAGATATATATACATATACAAACATATATATATAATATATATAGATATATATATATATATATATATATATATAGATATTATACATATAATATTTAATATATATATATATACATATATATACATACAGTATATATATATACATACATATATATATATAAATATATATATTTAAATATATAGAAATATATTTATTATATAGATATAGATAATATGTATATATATGTATATACACATTTACATAACAATACACATACACATATACATAAACACACATACACATATACATAAACACACATACACATATACATACACGATATACTACAACATACAACATATACATACACAGACACATACACATATACATACACATACTCATACACACATATACATACACATACACTATACATATACTTACACAGACACAGATCATACACATATAACATATACATACACATACACATATACATACACATATACATAACACAGGACTCATATATCATATACATAACACATACACAGTATACATACACATACACATACACATATACTACACAATATAACATACACATACACATACACATACACATACACACACACATACACATATACATACACATACCCATCTAACAATACACATACACAAATATATAGTATATATAAGTATATATATATAATTAGATCTTATGTATTTATATATATATATATGTATATATATGTATGTATAGCATTTTTATTTTATATATTTGTGTTGTGTATATATTGGTTATATGTGATATATTTTGGTATATATATACAGTTATTTTATATATATCATGTATATAGATATTTATATAATATAATATTTTTATATAATATAGACATACACAACCCCACACACAGACCATGTATATATATAATTATATATATATATATAGATTATTTATTATATAGATATATAATATTATATATTAATATATATTTATATAATATCCTGGACTATATACATGACCATACCCCACACAACACACTCAGAAAACGAACACCGACACACACATATATACTATATATAAGATATAATATATCATAATATAATAATATATATATATAAATATATAAAATATATTATTATATATATAGATATATATATATACTATAATATATAAGTATAGATATATATATTTATGTAGATATATAGAGTGAGAGAGAGAGAGAGAGAGAGAGAAGAGAGTGAGGTGAGACGAGAGCGAGGAGAGAGAGAGAAGAGAGATAGATAGATAGTAGATATTATATATATATATATTGATTTTATATATATGTATATATATATATCTCTTTATTTTATATATATATTATAAATTTATATTCTGTATGTTATATATGTATATATAATATATATATGACATATAATTTTCTATATATATATATACATAACATATTTATTATATATATATGTATTTATATATATACATATATATATATATATATATATTTATTAAATATTATATATGTATATGTATATATATGTATATACATATATATATATATATATTTATATATTATATATATATATATATATATATGTTAATAAACTATTTTATATACATATTGTATCATATATATATATATATATATATATATATATAGATATATATTTATTATATATATATATTTATATTTTACCATGAACTCATAAATTTAATTTTATTATATTACTTATATATATATATATAATATGTATATTTTTGCAACATGATTATAAAGTTATATATAAATCATTATATTTTTGAGTTATTATATATATATATATATATATATATATAAGTTATAGATTATACATATATTATTATGTATGGTTGGTATATATTGCTATACAT
>NW_028234415.1:7671512-7676512 GCF_977035675.1 Penaeus japonicus | reverse complement strand
AAAGAAAAAGCTCTCCACTCAGGCTGAAACTGAGAGAAATGCTGAGCAAGACACAAGCAGATCAATCATTCACCATAATGCTATGTCCAAGACAAAGCATATCTACGGCAGTACAAACAGAGTTACGAGACAGCTTGATGTAGTGACCGCAAGGTTACGGCTTGGCTACAAATATTACTGGGAGTATAGTGTTTCAAACAATGCTGGGGGGACTGAATGCAAGTTGTGCAGTCAGCCCTATTCACACACCCTTGACCACTAAGTAATGATATGTCCTCTAATTGAAGAATTTCGTGAAAGGATTGAACGTAAAACATTGTACAGTATTGCAACATCCTTTATAGAGGACGGCATTTTATCATATATTACGTAAACACAAAGACTTTGCCTGTAATAGATAAAATTGCAAGGCCTCTCTAGAGTGATATACATGCACTACTATGTCTTATGTATAGCTTTGCCCTAGCTTATTGATTGACAGGGTCACAGTAATATCTGTTTTACCAACAATGTATGTCTCAGAAACTAATATGAACTGTACAAATCATTTAGGCATAGTTCCTATGCCTATTCATGTGTATACAATGTATATAGTATGAATAAACATATCAAAATCAAAATCAAAAATCTCTCTCTGAATCTCCCTCTCTCTCTCTCTCTCTCTCTCTCTCTCTCTCTCTCTCTCTCTCTCTCTCTCTCTCTCTCTCTCTCTCTCTCTCTCTCTCCTCTCTCTCTCTCTCTCCCCTTTCTCTCTCTCTCCTCTCTCTCCCTCCTCTCTCTCTCTCTCTCTCTCTCCTCCCTTCCTCTCCCTCCTCCTCTCTCTCCTCCCTCTCCTCCTCTCTCTCTCTCTCTCCCTCCCTTCCTCTCTCTCTTTATCTCTCTCACTTTATTTCTCCCTCCCTTCCTCTCTCTCTCTCTCACTCCCTCCCATCCTACTTCTCTCTCTCTCTCTCTCTCTCTCTCTCTCTCTCTCTCTCTCTCTCTCTCTCTCTCTCTCTCTCTCTCTCTCTCTCTCTCTCTCTCTCTCTCTCCCTCCCTCCCTTCCTCTCTCTCTCTCTCTCCCTCCCTTCCTCTCTCTCTCTCTCTCTCCCTCTCCCTTCCTCCCTTTCTCTCTCTCTCCCTTCCTCTCTCTCTCTCTCTCTCCCTTCCTCCCTTCCTCTCTCTCTCTCTCTCTCTCTCTCTCTCTCTCTCTCTCTCTCTCTCTCTCTCTCTCCTCTCTCTCTCTCTCTCTCTCTCTCTCTCTCTCTCTCTCTCTCTCTCTCTCTCTCTCTCTCTCCCCCTTCCTCCTCTCTCTCTCTCTCTCTCTCTCTCTCTCTCTCTCTCCCTTCCTCCCTTCCTCTCTCTCTCTCTCTCTCTCTCTCTCTCCCTTCCTCCCTTCCTCCCTTCCTCTCTCTCTTCCTCCCTCCCTCCCTCCCTCCTTCTCCCTCTCTCTTTTTCTCCCATTTTGTTTCATTTCCTGCAATGGAATTTCTTCTTTTCATGTGAAAGTACTTATTTTCAGGTTGACTTAAATGCCATTTTATGTAACCAATACAATTTTTAAGATTATTATGATTATTTCTGTTACTGATTAAAAATTATGGTATTTAAATTACAATGTAATTGGTAAATGTCACTGTTATATCTCAATGATAAAAATGCAATTTTTGTTCCTTTTCCAGATCTGGAGTGGAAAATAATTTATGTTGGCAGTGCAGAAAGTGAAGACTATGACCAGACTCTTGATACAGTCTACGTTGGACCAGTTCCAGAGGGGAAACACATGTTTGTATTTCAGGTATGGTGACATGAAGTATTATATTTATTTATTTTTTTTTTACTGAAGTTGCATGTCTTGTAACTTGATTAAGTTTAATAAAGAAAAAAATGCTTTGACTTCAAAATGTCTTGTCCTTTTGAGATGAGTTAATTGATAGACTAAGCTTGACAATATTACTGACTCCTATTTTGTGAATAAAGCTTGCTGATGATGCACCAATAAACACAAGTGCACTGTCATTTTGAAATAATTCTTATTGAATTGTATGTTAAAGAATAGGCAATCCATCTCAACTTGAAAAAAGCTTCACATATTAAATGATAGAGATTTTTATTACAATATACCTATTTTATTTCAGGCTGATCCGCCAGATCATTCAAAAATACCAGTTGGCGATGCAGTAGGTGTGACAGTTGTGCTGTTAACTTGCGGATACAAAGGACAGGAGTTCGTGAGAGTTGGCTATTATGTGAATAATTCCTATACAGACCCTGAACTTCAAGAAACTCCTCCGGATGTCCCACAGTTTGAAAAGGTACGGGAAGTTTGAGTATTATTTTTTGTGGTGTGGTTACTCTTATAAATAATGTCCAGTCTGTGGGGCTGGTAGCTGCAAGTTTTTCCTGGATCTAGTATGGTCAGAGACACTACTAACAATGCTTATCATTCTAAATTTAAAATACATCAAAAGCTTACCCTCTAAAAAAAAAAAAAAAAAGTCACAGTAAGCTTGCTTTTACATTTATTGATGCTTGTATATTTTATATATGTATATATGCATTTTTACAATTATTTTGAGCCTTATTTAGACTGGTATTTTGGTGTTCTGTTCATTTCAACTCTGTTTACCATCATACTTTCATTCTTATTTCTGGCTCTATTCTGCAAGCTACCTCTTCCTAATAGGTCTTTCACATGTTGAGATTTTCAACAGTATATTCATAATTTCATTTGACTGACTTTCAGTAATCTGATTTCATCATCATATGTCCTTTATCACATGACAGAACTAAATTTATTTTGGTCATAAGTTACATGTGATTGGACTCCCCATCATGCTCATTGACACTTTGTTGGAGCGCTGCAACCTAAACAGGGGCTCATACATAGTGACAATTAACTCAGAAAGCCATTGTTTAGCAATTGCATCTTTATAGAAATTGGCAACAGGTGTTGAGAAGTTCTGGGAAGTGATATATAAAAAGATTGATTTAGTAAACAGTGCCAGCTGAGTCAGATCATGCATGGCAAAATTACAGTAACAAGTAAAATGTCACCTGCTCTTGGCACTCCATTGGCAAGGTATTCAAACCTAACTGACAAAATTGTAATAAATTATTTAGTTCTGTTTGATAACTTCAGAGTTCATCCAGAATTTAATTACCATAAATAATGAAATTTTTTTAGTAGTTCCTTAATAGATCCAAACAGACTTACATAATCTGCAGTGCTTTTTTTTAATCCCTTGAGCTACAGCACATTGTGTCCAGCACTGGCATTTATTATTATTTGAATGAGTATTGATATTTGCATTATGGAAATGATGTTATGTCCGTGAAAGCTCAAACTGTCCTTTTTTTTCCTTCTCATTTTCATTCTTTGCATTATTATTTTTACACATTCTTGTTCTTAATTTTTTTCTGCTAGCTCTTAATGTTAGTCATTATGATATATTAGAATTTTTTTTGTAGATTCATCATGCTTTGCAATAGACTATTCATTACTTTTTATATTTTTTTTTCCAGCTCCAGAGAAATATCTTGGGGACACAGCCACGAGTCACAAAGTTCAAAATTGACTGGGATGACGCAAAGGACTCTGAAAATATTCCACCCTCGGAGAACGCAGCAAGCGATGGTGCATCCACGTCACAGAATTCAACGGATCTCAAAGGCGTAACTGCGATGGAAAGCAGTAACAGTGCTTGTGCTATGGAAGTGGCATAAATTTTTGATTTTTAGGTCAATTTTTCTATACTGCTTAAAACCCTTTCATATTGTAATTGTGAATGTTTTGTATTCAGTGCAACTAGATAAGCTGATATTGTACAGTCATTTTGCCTCCCAATCTGATGCATGATTTTTCATAGGAAATAGTTTTCAGTTATTTACCACTTTTTATAGTAAACAAACATTGGTACTCGTTTTATTTCTCACAGTAAACTATTTATGTTATATTTGTGTTTACCTTATTCAGAAAAATATTTTTATTTTCATATATTTGTTCAAGTGCTATGCAGTCCACCATATGTTTATAAAGCCACTGCCATGAGTGTGTTGGACTCAATCACTTAAATTATTTAGCAATATTAACAAACCCAGTGGGGCATTAATGGATCACTTCTGTCTGGTGCAATTAATGCAAAAATTATATATAGCTTACTTGTACAAAAAAGTTTTGATCAGTTCTCTTATAAAAAAAAATATTCTTAGAGGAAAAAGGAAATGTTCTCAGCAATGCTGGCTGACTAGTCCCATTCTGAGTTATTATGTATATTTAATTATTTTAATAAATTTGTGAATTCTTGCGACTGGCTTTTCAATCCCATATATATATAGTTTTGATAGTTTTTTGTTTTTGTAAATTTACTTACTGATTAGTGTATTTTATTAATGCTGATTTTCCTAAATTTAGCTTGTGCTTTATTTTTACCTATTGATAAGATCATGTTTTATTTTAAATAGAGGCAAGTAGAGTAAAGTACACCACATCCACTCCATAGGATGTGGTTAATGTAACAGGTACTGTTATAACCACTACCAAGAAGCAATCATGCAGGCGTGAGCTGTTCCATTCTGAACGGGAAGTTGGGTAGCACTAGAGGGGAAAGAAGGTGTTTGTTGTCTAGCAAAGGTGATAGACTTTAACTATGTAAACAATAAATGGCCGTGTAGACCAACTAATTTCCGTTTTATGCCTGAGGAATACATAAAGAGCGAAAGATATGATGGTTATATGAAATGTAGAAAATGATGACCAGGGAAGGTGTTTGAGATTTTTTTGGGTATTACTGAAAAATCAAATCGTATAAAAAACAAGCTGTTCACTGATTTAAAAAATAAAGAACAAGTTCATTTTTTGTACCATGTAGCTTAACCTTTTTATTCCTGTCCATAATATCAAGCAGTGTCCATGGGCAAAAACAAGTAGGTTCTTAATGAAGACTTTCTTGTGATTTAGGGCAATCCAATTCATCAGACTGACATAGTGCAAAGTCGCTGTGAGGTATGCAAGATATATT
>NW_028234415.1:7664012-7666512 GCF_977035675.1 Penaeus japonicus | reverse complement strand
TCGGAAAATATGTCACGCGGGATTTCACTTGTGGATTTTTGATTTCGGAAAATATGTCACCGGGGATTTTTCAGATTATCTTTTTTCTTTCTTAGAACAGTGGTTACGCCAGGGGTATCGAGATATATTTAACGTTTTTATATCAAGGAAAATACGAGGAAAATGGCCGGGTAGGTATTCAGCGTTGTAAAAAAGGAGAAGAGATTTATAAGTGACAGAACGTGCAAGTCAATAGATGGTTTTGGTAAGTTAGAACAAGGGTTTTGGAACTTTTTATCGCTAAGTTCTCCTAAGTTGCTAAGTCATCTACACGTACCCCTTTAATGAGACACTAAATACAGAATAAGTATTAACATACATTATCCTTAATTCAGTAAAGTGTCACTATAAATATATCATTACATAGTAGAAATGGTAATAGCTGATCAATTATACAAGCATAAAGATTGATGAATTCTAAATGAAATTACAAGGAATAGAATCAAATTTGTAAACTTAAATAGCTGACCTAGGCCACTACCCCCCCCCCCCCCGGGATACCCCATGTGTTCCCTCGGGGGTTCGCGAATCCTGTTAGTGAAGCCTTGATGTAGCATGTTGGTGGAGCATTTTTTTTTAACAAGAGTTCTGTCATTTAGATAATTTTATGACGTCGCAATCTCTCCTTGTCTTTTTGTCTTTCACTCTCGTATATGATGAGAAAAGGAAGCGTAATTAGAGAGGGATACGGATTTGCTTATATGTGTATATATATATATATATATATATATATATATATATATATATATATATATATATATATATATATATATATATATATACACACACATATTATGTGTGTGTGTGTATGTGTGTGTAGTGTGTTGTGGTGTTTATGATGTGTGTTGTGTGTGTGTGTGTGTGTGTGTGTGTGTGTGTGTGTGTGTGTGTGTGTGTGTGTGTGTGTGTGTGTGTGTGTATGTGTGTGTGTGTGTGTGTGTGTGTGTGTGTGTTTACACTTTCCTTATTGATTTCCCTCTTTCTTCCTTCCTCTTCCTGTCTCTATTCTTCCCGATCTTTCTATAAACCCATATTCCATTTTTTCCAATTCATTCCTTCCCCTCCCTTCACGCCCTCCATATCTGTCTTCCTCTCACGATTCTAAGAAGAAAAAAAAAACACTTTTATCCACACTGGCTGCAGATTAATTTCAAATCTAATGTCATGAAAATACGATTATCACCCCACAAAATATACTCTTTAAGTAGGATGACCTTACTATTCCTCCTAATATGGTTTAAATAGACCCGTTCTTAAGCGTTAAAAAAAAAATAAAAAAAACAATAAAGAAGATTGATTTAGTAACGCCGTATTATTTTGCTTTAGATGGAAGAATATCGTGCGTTTCTCTCTTGCATTCCATAACAATAAAAAAAACTAATGGTTTATATTTTTTTCCTACTTCACAAGAAACAGCAAGTTCCTAAACTCTCACAAACCGTAACAAAATCTTGCATTTCCCCCAAAAAAGTTGCAACGCTTCTTGTCTAAATCAATGGTTCTAGAAATCACGTTAATAAGAAAAAAATAAAACCATTCGTGTTATTAATCAGACAGTCAATTGACAGATGAAATTCATCTTCGACGCTGGAATTTCATCTCAAACCAGTCAGAGGTTCAGTGTTTCCGCAATACATCTATAATTTCAAAATATTGTAATGGTTATAGGTTCGGATCCCACTGAGAATAAAAAATATTTTTCTTATGAGCGTATTATTATTTGTGAGACTAAAACCATTGACATCAAACTACATCTGGTGTGACGTCAATCTTTAGAATATTTCCTGTCTATATTTTCCTATTTTCATGCTGCCGTTTGCACAACCGGTTTATTACCTGACAATTACACACATATTTTGTATCTACCGTATCAGCTATTTGAATTACTATCTATTTATCTACCAAAAACATGGCAATATCATAGTTTTAATGGTATATCGATATCCTATTAGTGTCCCCCTTTTGGATGCAAAGGTGAAAAGTCTATTTATTCCGACATTCCGATATTCAAAGTAAGAATAAAGTCAACACAGTAAAGACGTTTGCTCTAATAACGCCGTAAAGGTAAGTTTTAATTAAAGGAAGGTTTAAAGGGAAATATATCCTCCGTCTCTCTCTATTTCCCTCATTTATCTCCCTCTCTCTCACACTCTATCACTATTTCTCTCTCTCTATCCAATACTTCTGCTTCCTCTCTTTCTCTCTCTCTCTCTCTCTCTCTCTCTCCTCCCTGGAGATGGGTGACCTTCACCAATGCTAAAATGTCACAACACGCTCCCTTAATTACCCGCGTCACTCAATTAGCAAACGACTTGATTATCCGTCTTAACGACACAAGAAATTTCGCGCCCAAACTCGCCAGCAAAACAAAGGGTCGAGAGAGGCCGGAGGGAAGAAGTAGAAGAGAGAGAGAGAGAGAGAGAGAGAGAGAGAGAGAGAGAGAGAGAGAGAGAGAGAGAGA
>NW_028234415.1:7636512-7639012 GCF_977035675.1 Penaeus japonicus | reverse complement strand
GATTCGACTTTACATAAACTGATGAGGTTAGACTTGAAAATATATTACGCTGGAGTCAGTGAATGTCGACGTTACCATAGCAGGGTAATAGATAGGTGGATAAACAGGCAAACATATGTGTACGCAGATGGATATATAAATAAATGGATGAAAAGAGATAGATAAAAATAATAAGTTAGAAAAAAAAAACACAACGAATTTGGGGAAGTGCGCAGCTAACCCTTCATCATTCACAAAACACACACACACACACACACACACACACAACACAAAAAAACGCACTCACTTCATTCAAATCCCTATAAAACAAAATACACACGAAATAACATCGAATACCCTCCCAATCGCCAAAGACTAGGGAAAGACAAGAATTTACAGACGGACGGACGGACGGACGGACCACAGACCGCAAACCACAAGCCGAAGAGAACACAGTCCCAAGATGACACCTGACCTCCACCATCGCCGAAGAAACACACAATCATCTTAAAAGAAGACCTCCCGCCACAGAGGTCACAATCTTCGCCCCTCATCGAATCAGCACCAAAGAAATGCCGAGCGCTATCAGGTCAAGGCGAACGTCTTCATGCGCCCATTTAGTGCGCGGCGGCGGATCACGCGCGTCTTTTGTTTTCATTTCCGCAATAAAAGGCGGGAAAGCTGCTGCAGTCTTGTTGGTGCTTAGCAACACATTTGCACTTGCGCCTATGACTTCGCACTTGTTTGCAGGCGTGATCTTTACAGATGCTACCGTTGAATTTATTAGACAGCATGAGCGATAAAACATAAAACTGTTAGATACGGAATATCATATGCATAAATCTTAGCGTTGCTGCCACAAGAAAAGCGAGATGGAGAGAGAGGGAGAGAGAGAGAGAGAGGGAGAGGGAGGGAGAGAGAGAGAGAGAGGAGAGAGAGAGGGAGATCGATAGGAGGGAGAGATCTCTGAGAGAGAGGAGAGAGAGAGGACGGGGGAGACACTGGAGGAGATCAGAGGGGAGAGTGAGGAGGAGATTTGAGAGAGGGGAGAGAGTGATGTGAGAGAGAGAGAGAGAGAGTCCGATGAGAGAGAGAGGAAGAGAGAGAGGAGAAAAAGAGAGAGAGCAGAGAAGAGAGAGAGGAGAGAGAGGAGAGAGAGAAGGTGAGAGAAGCCGGGGGTGAGAGAGAGAGAGAGAGAGAGAGAGAGAGAGAGGAGAGAGAGATAATGGAGAGAAGAAAGAGAGGAGGAGAGAGGAGAGAGAGCGAGAGGAGAGGGAGAGAGTGGAGAGAGAGAGAGAGAGAGAAGAGAGAGAGAAGGAGAGGAGAGGAGAGGAGAGAGAGAGAGAGAGAGAGAAGAGAGGAGAGAGGGGGGAGAGAGGGGAGTGTAGTAGAGAGAGAGAGAGAGAGAGAGAGAGACGAGGAGAGAAAGAGAAGAAAGGAGGAGAGAGCGAGAGAAAGAGGATGAGAGAGGAGGAGAGAGAGAAAAGATGGAGAGAAAGAGAGAGAGAATAAAGATGAGCGAGAGAACGAGCGAGTGGAGGAGAGGAGAGAGAGAAAGAGGGAGAGAGGAGTGAGAGAGTCGGAGGGAAGCGAAGGTATGAGAGGAGAGAGAGAGAGAGAGAGAGAGAAAGAGAGAGAGAGAGAGAGAAGAAAGACAGAGAGAGAGAGAGAGAGAGAGAGAGAGGAGAGAGAGAGGAGGAGAAGAGGAGAGAGAGGAGAGAGAGAGTGAGAGAGAGAGAGAAAGAAAGAGAGACAGAGAGGAAAGAAGAGAGAAGATGAGACGAAAGAGAGAGAGAGAGAGAGAGAGCGGGGGGGAGAGAGAGAGAAGAGGGAGGAGGGAGAGAGAGGGGAGATGAGAGGAGATGAGAGAGGAGGGGGGGGGGGAGAGAGGCAGAGAGAGAGAGAGAGAGGCAGAGAGAGAGAGAGAGGGGGGGGGAGATAGATAGATAGATAGATAGAGAGAGAGAGAGAGAGAGAGAGAGAGAGAGAAAAAAGAAAAAAAGAGAGAGAGAGAGAGAGAGAGAGAGAGAGAGAGAGAGAGAGAGAGAGAGAGAGAGAGAGAGAGAGAGAGAGAGAGAGAGAGAGAGAGAGAGAGAGAGGCAGAGAGAGAGAGAGGGTGGGGATAGATAGATAGATAGATAGAGAGAGAGAGCAAAAGAGAGATAGATAGATAGATGGAAAGAGAGAGAAAAAGAGAGATAGAGATAGAGAGATAGAGATAGAGAGAGAGGAGAGAGAGGAGAGAGAGGAGAGAGAGAGAGAGAGAGAGAGAGAGAGAGAGAGAGAGAGAGAGAGAGAGAGAGAGTGGCGAGAGACGAGAGAGAAGAGGAGAAAGATGAGAGAGAGCTATGAGAGAGAGAGAAAGAGAGAGAGAGAGGGTGGGGATAGATAGATAGATAGATGGAAAGAGAGAGAAAAAGAGAGAGAGATAGAAAGATAGAGAGAGAGAGAGAGGAGAGAGAGGAGAGAGAGGAGAGAGAGAGAGAGAGAGAGAGAGAGAGAGAGAGAGAGAGAAAGATAT
>NW_028234415.1:7624012-7626512 GCF_977035675.1 Penaeus japonicus | reverse complement strand
TATCTATCTATCTCTTTCTCTTTCTCTCTCTCTCTCTTTCTCTCTCTCCCTCTCTCTCTCTCGCCTTTTTATTCCTCTCTTTCATTCTTTTTTCCCTCGCTCTCCCTCTCTCTTTCTTTCTGTCTTTTTATTCCTCTCTTTCTTCATTCTCTCTCTCTCTCTCCCTTTTTTTCTTTTATCATTAAATCTCCCTGTCGTCCTACCCTTTCTTTTTCTCATTATTTTCATCTTGGAACTTTCTGTCTTCCCTATCTTCCTCTCTACCACCTCTTTCCTACTCTCTCACTCCCTCTCTTTTCTGTCTCCCGCTTTCTTTGCCTATTTTCACTTTCCTCTGTCTCCCTCCTTTCTCTCTGTCTCTCCCCCGTCTCTCCCCATCCCTTTCTTTCTCTCATTCCCTCCCATTTTGTCTCCCTCTCTCCCCCATCCCTCCGTCTCCTCCCTTTCTCTCTGTCTCTCTCTTATTCCCCGTCTCTCCCCATCCTTTTCTTTCTCTCATTTCCCTCCCATTTTGTCTCCCTCTCCCCATCCTAACGTCTCCTCCCTTTCTCTCTGTCTCTCTTTCATTCCCCGTCTCTCCCCATCCTTTTCTTTCTCTCATTTCCCTTCCATTTTGTCTCCCTCTCTCCCCATCCTAACGTCTCCTCCCTTTCTCTCTGTCTCTCTCTTATTCCCCGTCTCTCCCCATCCTTCTCCTCCCTTTCTCTCTGTCTCTCTTTTATTCCCCGTCTCTCTCTTTCCGTCTGTCTTACCTTGCGGGCGAGCCACTGCGAGACAGCGGGGGCGGGGGGGCGTGTGTCCCCGGCAACTCCAGTGACCTTCCAGAGACCAAGGGAACTGAGGTCTTTCTCATTCTCACGCCCACGCTGCCGCCCATACCAACGCCCACGCCCACACCGCCCATCCGACCCATACTCTCGAGGGTTGACATGGCTGTGGGCGGCTGTGGCTGGTTATAATGGCTCGTGGACTTGGTGGTTGATGGTTGGTTGTTGTTTTTTTCTTCGTGGTAGTTTTGGCGCTCGTTACGTCGTTATGGTTTTAGTTATGTCCGGAAAATCCACATAACACAATTAGTCGAGTGTTTCCTGTTTGCAATGCATAAAGAATCGTAAATCCAGTATTTGACGTCATTACATATCTTGTTTTTGTTTTTTTGTTTTTTCTTTCCTTTTTTTTTTTCTTTCTTTTGTTTCGATGAGGTTTTATTCACATTTTGGGATCAATAACCTCACAAGTAGCTGGAACACAACAAATTATGTTTTCTGTAAGATTTCTTTTGTATCATTTTCTATAATTATGCCATTTTCCAAAACATTTTTTTTCATCATTTTCTAATTCATCCAAAAAAGGAAATTTATTCACGAATAGTCAGTCACACAACAACTCCACTTTTCCACATCCAACACATTTCCACTTCGGCGGCCATCGCACATTTGAAAGTCCCGCGTTCTTCACTCGAGATCAATTGCATTTCCTCCCACTTTCCCCTCGCGGCTGTTGCAACGTTGACGGCAGAGATGATGATGATGACTGTGTGAACGCCAAGCCCGACTTTCACATGAATAAATATCTTTCATGGCTGGAGCGCCGCGGCGGCAAAGTCGGCCGCCATGTTTCTTCTTCTGTCCGGCGAGCTGGCGCGGCAAAACCTCGTGCTCGCTGACTCTCGCCGTGTCTGCAACTGTAAACAATTTTTGTGAGGTCTTGGCCATCGTCATCGCAACGTCAGCTTTATTGCGAGTGTTGCAAGAGATTCTGGTAGGGGAAAAAAAAAGAAGGAAAAAAAAGGAGAGAGTTAAAAGATATGAAAAAAAGAGAGAAACGTATATGTATATAAAAGTAAGAAGAATCTCAAGAATTAGTGTCGAAAGTGATTTTGTTACAAAAAGAGGTAATTAAATAAATGAAAAAAACTAACAAATAAAAAACATGGTACCTGGGTTGCACACAATAAAATTTTAAAAAATACAATAGCGGAAATCAGGCTCCACTGGCTGGCAGAGATAAATGACAATTCTAGATAATGGACTTTTTTTCAGCAATGCCGACATTAGTTTTACTCCAAATTGGATGGCTGTAATGTTACTAATAAGCGCAACAACACCAGAATAAAAAATAAAAGTTGCAACAAGGGTAATATAAGAAAAAACGTATCTTTAATGATAATGGAAACTAAAATAATTAATATTATAATAATAGTAAATAATAATAGTAGTAATAATAGTAGTAGGAGTAGTAATGATAATAATGATAATAATACTGATAGTAATAATACTGATAATAATAATGATAATAATTATAGTAATAATACTGATATTAATAATATTGATAATAATGATAAAGATAATTATAATAATGATAATAATAATAATGATAATAATTATAATGATAATAATAATATTAATAATAACAATAATAATAATAATAATGATGATAATAATAATAATAAAAACAATATGATAACGATAATTATAATGATGATAATAATAATGAAAAC
>NW_028234415.1:7609012-7614012 GCF_977035675.1 Penaeus japonicus | reverse complement strand
TCACGGCTGACACACGCCCATTACCAGCTGCATAATGGCACGCGCAGCCATGCTCTTCAAAGCTTACATTTATCTGGCGCTTCAGTAATTAGGGTCAATCACATATTCCCGGTAGACTTTTTCTCAATTTTCTATTCGATTTGATATGATTTCCGCGTCTGTCTGATTGATTCATCTCTATCGGCCTTAATCTCTCTCTCTCTCTCTCTCTCTCTCTGTCTGTATCTCTCTCTCTCTCTTTCTCTGTCTCTCTCTTTCACCCACTCTTTCTCTCTCTCCGACCCTTCACTCTCCACCATTCCATCTACAGTATCTATCTGCCCAACCCGTTGTCTTTATCATCATCACCAAAATCGATTTCATCACTATCCATATACAGTGAGTCAATTTCTGCCATCGTCATCTTATCCAGTCTAGCCCTTTATCCATTTCTCAGCCTCCCTCCTCCTTCCCCGAAGTGACAGAAAGCAAATTAAACCGAGAGCCTTCCCTTCACAAGAACAGCCATCGACACTCACCCCTATCTTCCTATTACCCCTCTCTCCCTCCCTACCTCCCTTCCTCCCTCTCTCTCAGTGCCCCTACCCTCTTATTACCCCTCTCTCTCCCTCCCTCCCTCCCTAGCCGTCTGGTTAGCTCATTGGTAGCGTGTCGACTTCACATCCCCGTGGTCGGCAGATCGAGTCCCGCCTACCTTCTTATTTCCACTCTCACCTCGGTTACTCCCGTAGCTGGCACTGCGTTGGGTAATTACCAACTCTCTCAACACTCGTCGGCACATTCTCTCACGAGTCAGCACACGCTGGCACAGGCGGGCTCGCGTTACTGCATACAAGCCCGGCGTAGCATCTGCTCCGCAAATCTGGCTTATCCTTATCCTCCCTCCCTTCCTCCCTCTCTCTCAGTGCCCCTACCCTCTTATTACCCCTCTCTCTCCCTCCCTTCCTCCCTCCCTTCCTCCCTCTCTCTCAGTGCCCCTACCCTCTTATTACCCCTCTCTCTCCCTCCCTCCCTTCCTCCCTCTCTCTCAGTGCCCCCTACCCTCCTATTACCACTACCTCCCTCCCTACCTCCCTTCCTCCCTCTCTCTCAGTGCCCCCTACCCTCCTATTACCACTACCTCCCTCCCTCCCTACCTCCCTTCCTCCCTCTCTCTCAGTGCCCCTACCTTCTTATTACCCCTCTCTCTCCCTCCCTCCCTTCCTCCCTCTCTCTCAGTGCCCCCTACCCTCCTATTTTACCTCCTCTCCTCCCTCCTCCCTTCCTCCCTCCTCTCTCAGTGCCCCTACCCACTTACTCCCCCTCTCTCTCCCTCCCTCCCTTTCCCTCTCTCAGTGCCCCTACCCTTATTACCCCCTCTCTCCCTCCCTCCCTCTCTCTCGGTGCCCCTACCCTCTTATTACCCCTCTCTCTCCCTCCCTCCCTCCCTTCCTCCCTCTCTCTCTCGATGACCTTCCCCTTCCCTTCCCCCCCCCCTCCCCTTCTCCTATCTCTCTCTCTCCGTCTCCCATTCTTCTCTCTCCCGCCCCCCCCCCTTCCCCTGCACCACCTCTTGTCACCTCGCACGTGTTGATAAAACAAACGGTCTCTCAGGAAAATATACCTTTGAGATTTGTTGTCTTTGGGTTTTCAAGAAGATGATAAGCAAAAGTTTGATCTGTCTCCTTATTGTATTTGTCATTTTGGGTTTTATGGGCGTGTCGTGGCATCTTTGTAGTGTGGTATTTGCGATCAACAGGAATTTCAAAGAAAAAATGTCATTTATTTCTCCTTTCTGGAAGGGTTTAATCCGAAATATATACACATTTAATTTGTCATTGTCTAGTTTCTGATGATTATTTATTCATTACAATCATTACTTTCACTATTTTTTAATACTTGGTCACGGTTTTATTTGGTAACGTTTTTATCATCATTTACTAACAAGTGGTAAAGGACTTTCTCCTTTACCCTTCCCTCGCCTCTTTCTCACTCTCTTTGACTGGCTGTTTATCTCCACGATTTTCGATTTTCACCTCCGTTCCTTTCCTTTATTTATGTCTTCTTTCTTTCTCTGCCTGCATCTCTCTCTCTCTCTCTCTTTCTCTCTGTCTTTTTTTTTTCTCTCTCTCTCATTCTCTCTCTCTCTCTCTCTCTCTCTCTCTGTGTCTGTCTGTCTCTCTCTCTCTGTCTGTCTGTCTCTCTCTCTCTCTCTCTCTCTCTCTCTTTCTCTCTCTATTTGTATCTGAAGACTACTTTCTTAGATCAGGATATCTGATCTTTCTTTATTACATGGCCCTTATCTTTCCACAGAGCCATAGACATCGCAGCACAACCGACGTGAGCGGCAGATTAACCTCCATGAGAAAACGTATCTCAAATTACCATACACCGCCTTCTTTTGTTATTTATTAGTCTGACCATTCATATGAACTTTACACATCACCAGTCTTTCATAATAACACTTAATGATCCTCTAATTCTTTAAATAATTCCAGTAACCGGTAACTCTTCGCGCCTCCCTCCTCTCCCCCCCCCTCCACCCCACCCTTCTATCGCTCCACTCTTAACCGCAAAACAACCTGTTCCCTCTTTGAACAGGCATCCCCTCTACCAAGGTCGCCTTTTGTTCTTCTCTCTTCTCATTCTGTTCAATCATCATCTTGGCTTCTGCACTGTGATGTTTGTTCAATATAATATATATTAAGATTAGGGCCTAGATTCACGTCTGCTAGTGATAAGGGGTTATCAGACGAGGCCTAAAATTCTGGTCCACTGTCAGGTGATGTGTGTCTGCTGGTCTTTCTTTGCTACATGTTAAACATTCTTCAACAACAACAGAGATGGCGACCGAGGCGGAAACCAGTGCACGTGCTGTGGCGGTAATTATGGTCTGTGTTGAAGATGAAGAAGCTAAAAGGGAAAAAATGGACGACCTGGAGAGATAAATATTCAGAATGAAGATGAGCATTTTTCCACGTCTGTCTGCGGGAGATTTCCCCGGAGGCCGGAGAAAGCTTTCGGTAATTAAATATGGTAATGAAATATGTCTGATACCGAGCTCCATTTTTGCTAATACAAAGGCTGTCAAAAGGCATAGGAAAATGGCTTTGATCCGTCTTCTTAGGCAATATGAAGTCGGATACGAAAACACCTAGAATAACGTTTTTCAAGCGCCCGGTGTCCAGGAATTCAATCGCCTTGTAATAATAGGTTTAATGTCTAATGTTATCACACTCCTTTTAGAGATAATATGAGACGCAGCTAGATCATACCATAAGGGTTTCATACACTGCACTCGTCCTGTAAAATATTCAATGAATTGGTGAGTGATCATCTACATAATTATGGTGTACCTAGTGATTGTATTATCCTTAACAATCGCTTCCGATTTAGCATTCCCCTCAATCTGGACTCTTGCTTCAAGTCTCGAAAAAAAAAAAAAAAAACTGCCTCCAAATCATAATTATTGTCTAATGTTCTTATGGTGACCTATCATATAAAATGGAGAGCTAATGAATACTACCATAACGCATAAAAGAATGGGATGGGTCTCTGATAACATATTTTAGAACTTTCGCAAACGTAGTAAAGGGAATGTACACCAAGGAACCCAGAAAATTTTCTTGAGTGTATATAATATTTTTTTGACATTTACTTGTGCACACAAACTGTTTACAGACTCTGACAACCCACAGTAAAAAATGTAGATAAAGATAGAAGTTTAAATTGGAATAAATAAAAATAATAGATAAATCCTGTCTCAGAAGTTATATAACATCCAAATTCTCAAATATATCATGCCTTAATTATTCTCCTAATCAAGGAGCATGATATTCAGTAATACATAATGATATACATATGCATGATAACCCGCTCTATACATTAGCAAGAAATGACATAACATTTTTTTTTTGTGTCCTCTTATTGTGATGTTGCTGTCATTATGGCATCCCTTATAAATAAATAATGCATAAATAGTAACCCTTACATTTAAGGACGCTTTCCTATATGGGATTAAGGGGTGTAGAATATCTTGATATTCTCTTGATGAGAATTCTTGTGGGTGGTGTCCAGTTTTCGTCTCTTTTTCATGTCTTCGTATTTCTATCTATTTATGTATCTATTGTGAGGGTGAAGGTGGTGTTGCAGTGGCGGGTGAGTCACTGGCACTGTCTGTGAGGTAATCATTGCCATTTCGTGACCCTGTGTTTACGTAAAGGAGTTTTGAACTCTCACTCTCTCGCTCTCTACCCTGCTCTCTCTCTCTCTCCCTCTCTCTCTCTCTCTTTCTCTTCCCGCCCTTCTCTCTCTCTCCTCTCCCTCTCCATTCTCTCTCTCTCTCCCTTTATATATATATATATATATATATATATATATATATATATATATATATATATATATATATATATGTGTGTGTGTGTGTGTGTGTGTTTGTGTGTGTGCGTGTGTGTGTGTTCGTGTGTTTGTGTTTGTTTGTGTGTATTTGTGTGTGTGTGTTCGTGTGTGTGTGTGTGTGTGTGTGTGTGTGTGTGTGTGTGTGTGTGTGTGTGTGTGCGCGCGCGCGCGAGTGGGCTGATGTCTCTTTATCAATATCAAAATTTGTGTGAAGCAAATTTGTGGTTATATCAATATATATATATACATATATATATATGTATATATAAATGTATGTATATATATATATGTATATGTATACATATATAAATATATGTATATATATATATATATATATATATATATATATATATATATATATATATATATATATGTGTGTGTGTGTGTGTGTGTGTGTGTGTGTTTAGGGAGAGAGAGAGAGAGAGAGAGAGAGAGAGAGAGAGAGAGAGAGAGAGTGAGAGAGAGAGAGAGAGAGAGAGAGAGAGAGAGAGAGAGAGAGAGAGAGAGAGAGAGAGAGAGAGAGAGAGGGGAGAGAGAGAGAGAGAGAGAGAGAGAGAGAGAGAGAGAGAGAGAGAACCCTTGAATCTACCAGGCATATTACCCAATGTGTATGCGCATTCAAG
>NW_028234415.1:7591512-7604012 GCF_977035675.1 Penaeus japonicus | reverse complement strand
TGTTCTCAACCGTAGATACCTACCGTAAATTTGTGTAGAAAAAAAAGTCAGACAAAGAGATATACTGATTCTAAGTAGCTGTCTCAAAAGAAATATTATCCATAAAGAAATCTGTTGTCAAAGTTATAGGACAGATTTCTTGTGGTACTTGATCACAACTCGGAAATTGTTGTGATGTGGTACGTGTTTTGTATTTGCGGAACTGTTACAAAATTGTTGATGTAAACTGTTAACTGTTAAGATGTTAATATAATAGGGAACTTATGTGTATCTTTCCATCATATATGGTTGAGAGGGACATTTATCATTCATTATTCTGTATTGCTTTTAGAGACTTGATATTCTCAGCAGAAAATTATTAGATACAGTGTGATAAATATAATTTAGTCCAGAGCACATATACAATCCATTTAAAAACATTGAGCTTCTGTTCAGTATTTCCTTGAATATGATATTTTGTTTGCTTGTGCATTTATCTTGTTCTTTTAATTAAATGTTAAGAAACATTTGTATATATGGCATAAGCTATGGCACAAATATCAATGATAGGGTAATATTCATAACAGTAATGGTAATATTAGAAGCTATATTGATAAAAGAAAAAAATAGTAATAGCAGTAATAAAAATAGTGATTACCTTCAAAAATGATGATAGTGATAATGATAACAGCTTCAATGATAATGAGCTTTGTAATAATGATAACAACAAAAATACAAATAATAATAACAACAATGACAATAATAGTAATAAGATGATAATGATTATCATCATCATTATCGCCATCATTATCATCATCGTATCGGTGTTGGTAATGCTAATGATAATAGTGATGATAATAGCAATGACAATAATTACAATGATAGCAGTAATAGTATCAATAATAGTAATATTGGCTATTGTAATGATAATGATAATATTCATGGTAATGATAATCGGAATAGTAATATCAATGATAGTAATAATAATGATAGTAGTAGTAGTAATGATAATGATAATAATAATAATAATGATAATGATGTTGATGATAATGATAATAATAGTAACAACGGTAATGATAGTAATAATAATGCTATCAATAATGATAATAATGAAAATAATGATAATAATGATAATAGTGATGTTGATAATATCATTCATCATCATCACCACCATCATATAGTTATGATGATCATCACAATGATGATCATGATGGTAATGATAATGATAATAATTATAATTATAATGAATATCATAATGATAATAACGGATGATGATAATTGTAGTGATAGTAATGATAATGATAATAACAACACTGATAGTAGTGATAATGATGACAGTGATGATAATAATACCAATCATCATCATAATAGTTATGATCATAATAGTAATGACAATGATAATAAGGATGATGATGACAACAATAATGATAATAAAAATGATAACAATAATGATAATAATAGTAGAGGTAGTAAGAATCATGATGATAATGATAATGATGACAAGAGCAATAATGATAATAATGATATTAATAATGATAACAAAAAAGATAATTATAATTAATATTGCTATAACAATTATAACAACAATAATGATGAAAAAAGTAATAGTAATATTGATAATGATAATAATCATGCGTCTACTATTACTACTGCTAACGATTGTCATAATGATAATTATGATAAGGATAATCTAATTAACAGTAATAATGATAATAATGATGATAATGATTAAGGCAATTATGCTAACTGCAATAATAGTAATAATGATAACAACAATCATAATGATTATAATAATGATGATCATAATGATATACATCATCATCATTCTGATAATGATGATAATCACGATGATGAAAATAAAATAGCAATAACAATAATGTTAATAATCATAATAACCATGACAGTAATAACGGAAAATTATATAAATGAAAATAGCGATGATAATTATAATGATAATTATGATAATGATAATAGTAATAATTATATAATCATTAATAAACAACAACGATACAACTAATAATGACAATGATGATAATGATTATGATGATACTAATGATAATAGTAACAATAACAACAATAGCATTTGTAGATAATCATATTAACAATGATGATTATGATGATGATGATGGTGATGATGATTATGATGATGATAATGATGATAATGATGATAATAATATTAATGATGTCAATGATAATAATGAGAACGACTTTATTGATAATAATGATTGTAATAATGACCATGATAGTAATGATTATCATGATAATAATGATAATAAAAACGATAATAACGATAATAATAATAACATTAATGATAATGGTTATAATAATGATACTTATAATAATGATGACAATAATAATAATGATAATAATAATAACAACAATAATGATAATAATAATAGTAACAATGATAATAGTAATAATGATAATAATAATAATAATAATAATAATAATAATAACAATAATGATAATAATAATATTAATAATAATAATTATAATAATGATAATAATAATGACAATTACGATAATAATGATAGTAATAATAATGATAACAATAATGATAATAATATTGATACATACAATAACAAAGATAACAACATCATTAACAATAAAAACAACAACAATATTTCTAATACAATCAGAGTTCACACAGAATGCTTATGCTTATGAGAATAATAACAACATCGTTTCTGGAACAATGTAAAGTATTACAAAAGAGCACGTGTCAGTAATGACGAAAGAATGATTACAGATGTGATAAGAATAACGTTTAATTACGTTTAATCTTGGGATTAAATGACAATGATAAGAATAACGTTTAATTACGCTTAATCTTGGAAATGCATAATGGAAATATAAAGGAAATCATAAATCAACAATACAGTCACATATTTACAGTCACATACTACTTACAGGACCATATATTAGTAAAGAAAATTATGATGGCGGTTACAGTAATGATATATAATGACGACAACGCAAAAGCAAGGATGAGAAAATCATGCACTGAACTTCTATTAGAAAAAGTGACGTAACATGGCAACGTCACTGTAACGTCACATTGAAGAGTAATGGACTTAAATAAAAGATTTATGCCATCTCTTTGAACATTTTAACTTCATTTAGGATGTTTATATCATGGTAGAACTAATAGAATGATTGAAATAAGATCGGAAATGTCTTTTACGTTTCAAAAATACGGATACATAGAAAGCAGACGATGATGCATTTGATGACCGGCAGGTGAGCAGCAGGTGAGTTGCCGGGTACAGCAGCCGTTGACCCCGACTTCACCTCCTTTTTCCTCATTCTTATCCTCCCCCGAGGGATTCCTAAACGAGAAAAAATAGACGTGGAGAGTATTTCCAAGCCACTCCACATCTGTTGGTAAAAAAGGGTAGACGGTGTAGGCGGCTTCGGGGGCAGGTGTGTGTGTGTGGAGACACAGGTTGGTATAGGTGCCAAGATTCTCAAGGTTACATATATACAGACTGTCGGCGGCTGATCTGTGCGGGGAGACGCAGCCAGGGGAAGGCAAGAGAGGTAGTGTTGTGTGAGGGTCAGCAGAGAGGAATAGAGAGAGAGCGAGAGGAGAGAGAATGAGAGAATGAGAGAGGGAAAGGGTGTGTGTGGACCTCATGACGGTCATGGGTGCTGCGGAGCGACAAATTTTCGCTCCGGAGGATTAAATACAAGTGTTTTATGCGGTGGAAAGTATTTGCCACTTGGGCTTTCTGCCTCAAGGTGTTTTAAGCTTAGGGATTATGGAAGGAGGTCTGAGAGAGAGAGAATGAGAGTGTGTTTAAGTTAGATTAAACTTAAACCGTGAGATGTATTGTGAAGATAATTAATGTGATATATTAATGGTAGCATAATATTATATCTTGGATAAACATTGAAGTTGTAAGGAAAACAAAACAATACAAGAAGAGCCAGGAAAATATGGCATTGTGATGCTAATTTATTGTTACTTCCAAATTTACTGAGATATAACTTGTATGCTAAAGGTTATTGATTCAATGGTGTTATGCTAACATCCCATGTGTTTTAAAAATTATGTTGCATTGTATTTTTGCATAGTTACACAACCAACCGTAAAGTCAAGTATTTTCCTTTTAAATATAAGGTAACAAAGAAATGTCCTGTGGAAAATGAAAGATTTATGATAATGATATATATTGCAATTGGGTAGTTGGTATGACGATGCATGTTCACCTGGAAAACAGAATGCAAAATACTGCCATAGGTAACCATTTAAATATTCATCCATAGTTTTATTCCACTGGTTTGAACTTCGTTTTAAATGAGTATTGTGAAATTAAGTACATCAAATTTTTTATTGTGTATGCTCATTCTTGTATGAGTCTGTCTTAAGAATATTTTTCTTAACGAACATAGTTAATATTCTGTTATCAGGCCTTTTATTGTCTGAGATGTTGCATTTAAGATTTTTTTATATATTCATTTGGTTGTTTGTGAAGTAGTAGTTTTGAATATATTAATTTCTGATGTAGTAATTAATCCCTATTAAATTATTGGTATATCCTTCTTCATAAAATTGAATACATTTAATGAAATGAAAATCCACCTTTTTCCTGCTTACAGAGTGTAATGGCTGATGTTTATACAAATCCAGAGAAACATGTGGTCCTTCACAACAATGTCAAAATGCCAATTCTTGGTTTAGGTAAGAAAGCAGACAAGGTTTCAACAAACGCTAGTATTTGCAACAGTGGTTAGGCTTCGATACTGATCATTGACGAGATATTGCACTTCACACATGTCACTTCACACATGTCGTCTTGTATTTCCATCTGCAGGCACATCACACAATGGAGGATATAGTCACTCAGCTGTAGTGTATGCTTTAAAAGAGTGCGGTTACAGACATATTGATACAGCCAAGCGGTACGGTTGTGAAGCTTACATTGCTAAAGCTGTAAAGGTACTGGTTGATTTTGGTTGTTGCAGTATGGATTCTGATTTAATTACATTCATTAATAGTACTGCGTGTAATTATATAATCATATAATGTAATGAATTTGTTGCCTCAGTTATGATTCAATACCATCTTTAAAACTGTGATATAACGAAAAATAATTAGTTTAAGGAAAAGCTCTCTAGTTTTTTAAAATACATTGTTTTAAATAAGTTTTTCATAATCTCTCTGATCTGAAAAATTACCAGGAATCGGAAGTCCCTCGTGATGAAATCTTCTTGGCGACAAAGTGTTGGCCGACTGACTATGGGACCATTGCTACTAGAAATGCCTTCAATGGTTCCTGCGAAAGATTGGGGTCAGATTACATAGGTCAGCTACTCTGAGTCTTCAAAGAAAGACTTTGGTATTTTGATGGTGCTGGTGTTCTTGACATAGGATGACAGTTTTCCTTTTCTCTTTTATTGTTTCAGAAGCCTTTTGATTATTAACATTTATAGTCTTGATATACTAATTTAAAGTGAACAGTTGCACAGAAGGAAATCTACCATGTTTTAGGGAAAATATAGTTTCCAGAAAGTGTTTTTTTCCTTGAAAAGTAATGAACATGAAGAGCATACAAGCATGTTTAGTAAATAGTATAATATGTTTTGACTTTATTATTATTTTTTTTACATCCAAAAGATCTTTATCTTCTGCATTGGCCTGATGTACCTTCAAGTGTGAGTGACAGAAACCGCCTCTTGCAAGAGACATGGCGGACACTAGAGGTTAGTATAAATTCCAACTCTTTCTGTCAAACTCATTAGCTTTTTATGATTTTTTTTCAGAGACTCTCAATATAAACAATCAAAGAGTGAGAATGACATAACAGACCAACCATTCTTCTCATAAATATATTAGTTATTGTATATTTTATTATCTTTAATGAAATGGGGGGAAAATTCTTTTAAATTGGAATTAAATATTTATAACTTTCAGGTCATTTTGTTGACTTTAATGATTCTTGACAAAGATGATTTGAAGATTTAAGGTAATCCTTTGATATATGTGGTATGTACTTAGCAGTTACATATACAATATAAAGATGCATTTCTATATATTTCTCTTCTATGGATAAGGTAATAAATGAATAACTTTAAGTCTACATCAGCTTTAAACTTTTAACCAATAATTTAGAATTGTATTTACAATATCTTCTTGATCATATCATATAAATTAATATATTCACAATCTCACTTTAAAAAAATTCTAGTTAAGTTACATTATTAGTCAAATAAGATGTGTTACACAAGTGTAATAGTGAGAGTGAGAATGAGTGTGTGAGTGTGAGTGTGAGTGTGAGTGTGAATGTGAGTGTGAGTGTGAGTGTGAGTTTAAGCATGAGAGTGTACATACATGCAGGTATACATTTCTCTCCCTCTGTGATATACTCATAATGACTGAATTTATGTTAACCTGTTCTCATGTGTGATGTGGATCATCAGGTGTTGTTGGATGAGGAGCGTGTGAGAGCCATTGGAGTCAGCAACTTCCTCGAACGACACCTGGATGTGATCCTTGAGGAATGCTCAGTGGTTCCTCACATCAACCAGTGCGAATTCCATCCATTCAATAACCCTAAGCAGTTGCGGGAATACTGTGCTGAGAAGAAGATACAGTTCGAGGTGAGGAGTTAGATCAGGAGCTAGCATTTAGTGAAATTTTGTGATCAGTTTGAATATAAGAGAAACAAATTTGGAGTGATCTCTTTGATAAAGTACCAGTATGTGTATAGCTGGACATGTTCTGAAAATGTGATATATCTTCTAAAAAGTTATTTTAATGGTTGGTTGATTCTTCAGATTTACGTATCATATAGAGTGGTACAAAGTAAGAAACATAATTTTTTTTTAGTGTAAAGGTCAGCTCACAAAGACTTTGCAGGAAATCTTGATTTTTTATGCAATTGTGACTGCTTTGCCATTCTCACTGGCTTATACATAGGAATGTAATATGTGAAAGTGTGCACTATTGATGAAAAAATATTTGGTTTATTTGGTACCCCAGGGATATTCCCCTCTTGCAAAAGGTTATGCTCTTGCGGATTCTACAGTGAAAGCTATAGCTAAACTTCACAGACGGAGCCCATCACAGGTCCTACTAAGGTGGTCTCTGCAGAACAGAATACCAGCAATACCAAAATCAACCAAAGTGCAGCGAGTGATGGAAAATGGCCAGGTATTTTTACATGTGTAGGATTTTTTCAGGAAGACAGTGGCATATGATCTGGATGTGATTTTTTAAAAAATATGAAACGATAGGTCTAGTAACTGTTGGTATCATTGCAGTAGGCCAGAGTTCCCTTGTTCAAACCTGTCAGTGCCCTTTCTAACTGACCAGCCATGGTTGGCATACTGCTTTAAAGTATCAGGTTTTGGGAGGGTCATTGGGCCAGAAAGTTTTCTATGCAATATTTCTCAATTCTGTTTGCATGTTGGACCAAATGCTAGATTCACAGCACATCCATTGGTCCTATTGATGACCTCATAGTTCAGGGGTTAAGGTGTTAAAGACTAAATGCAGTTCTGTTGGATATAGGAATGGTTTTACACATTTATTGTAATATGTGGATGTTCATTATATAAAAAAAAACTCAGGATCCAGACCCCTATATCATTTCTTTTTGCATTTTTAAGAGAAAATACAGCCAGATCATATTGCCACTCAATTTCCATTACTTATTAGGTAGGTTTTACAGGAGCCTTTCATTTTTTTCACGTTTAGTTATAAAAATGTCAAACACCTTCTTTCATATTTTAGGGTTACTGTCCGTTAGGTAACGGACAAATTCTTGCGGATCCCAAAATTAAAGAAATTGCAGAGAAGCATAACAGATCCCCTGCTCAGGTTCTCATACGTTGGAATCTGCAAAAGAGTGTTGTATGCATCCCAAAGTCAACCAGGGAACACAGGGTCAAAGAAAACTCAGAGGTAGAAATTTGCGTGTGTGGATTCTTTGATTCTTTGGTGTGTTTTGACTGAATTACCCCGTTTGCAAGGCATTTGCAAGGGTGAGGATTCAAATACATTTTCTGCAGGAAAGATGTGTGGTATCAGAGACTGAAGTTTGGTTAATTCATTTTTTGTATATCAATATCTAAATATTCAAACTGCTGTTTTAAAGAAAAATACAATTGAAATATGGGACACTATGTTATAAACTTTTGTGTTAAAATATAAATAACGTTACAATATTTTGAGATTATTACTACTGAAGCTCCCTTAACTCTCCTGAGTACATGCTAGAAAGTAGTTTAGTTGAAATGTTTCCTGATTTATGTACAGTGGTAAAATTTATTTCCGTGAAATAGAACCTTCCATTTGTATTATTAGAAAATATATTTGAATCCAAACATTCTCTTCCAAACCCATAAATAATTCATCCTAGTACACATGATGCTTGACAGTATAACTAACCCAAACTAGCACTAACCCTAGTCTTTATATCTTGATTTATAACCCAAATTACTTATGGTAGTATTCACATACTTTTACCCTTGCAGGTGTTTGATTTTGTTCTGCACCAAAAAGACTTGGATAGTCTTTCTATGTTAAATGATGACTTCCATGTCTCTTGGGACCCTAATTCATTGCCGTGATACTTTGCTTACACCCTGGCCCTTCCTCCCCCAACACGCACACTTCCTTGCTGCAGAGGTACGTGTTGCGGCAGGCAAGAGTGTAAATGGAAGTGTTCATCCCTACCTTTTTCAATGTTTTAAGATGTTTTGTCGAAGCAATTTTGACTGAAGACTGTACTTGTGCCATAGATTTTTGTGTTGTTAACATGGATACTGACTTGGAAGTATGTTTTTCATCTTTTTCTGAAGACATAAGATTAGCTAATATATAAGTTGTTTGTACTGTAGCAGGTTAAGAGTTTGATTTTTGTGAAACATGTTTTAGCAGCATGGTTGAAACTATGTTCTTAGTTTTTTCCTCTTCTTTATTATACAAAAGGTGATAGTTTTTTTTTTTATCTGTACAGAATATCCTGTATTTAGTAGCTCTTAGAAACCTCTAACAGAGAAGACTGAATATTCTTGAATTCTAAGAAACAACTTGCCCATGATAATAATATTTGCATAATTACAACATTGAGGGAGAGAGAAGCAAAATCATGTTAACCAAAAGTGCCTCACTGCCAGTAAAATTCATAAAGTTTAAATGGAAGAGGTAGGACTGTAATAAGTAGCATATATAATCTTAAGAGCAGAGACCATCTTAATGTAACTTTTTCCAAAACTTTTTTCCAGATATTTGACTTTACTCTCACCGAAGAGGACAATGAAATCTTGGACAACATGGCTCAAAAACTGACAATCATGGAACGCAGTACAATACAGCACAAAATTGATAATCCTCTACCTGATGGCTACAAGCTGAAGCTGGTTAAAATACCTGCAGAACCATAGGCATCAGTATCGTGGATTTACTGTTTCACCATAGGAGGTAATTTCTTTAGTGCAATATCCTCATATAGTCTCAAAAAGAAAAAAAAAAATCTCACATTGTAATCTTGATATATAAAGTATAATTTACACGTAATATGTTAATGCAGAGAAGAAAGAGATCATGCAATCTAAGATACCTCCTGAAAGATTAGACATTTTAACCTGAATATAAATACTCATGTTCCACTATATCCGGGTTTTCCATGTGAGACTGTTAATTCATTTGAATACACCATTTATATCAGTCAAACCCAAACAAAAATTATAATTTTGTTATTGCTTGGTACATACTTCATACTATATGATGCATTAGAATATGCCAAAAGTATTATTGTCTGTAATATGTGCGCATGACTGCGGGTGACTGTGAATGCAATTTAAGCATGGTTATCTGTGACTTTGTGCATGTTTGTGATTGTGTGTGTGACTGTAAATATAGGCTGCTTGTCTTACAACATTTTAAAAAGAATAGATTTTTGACAATGCTATTTTATCTTGCCTTATTGTACATGAGGATATTTAGCATATTATTCTGTAATAGTGTTCTCATTATAATTTTATTTCATTAAGTGTTAGGATAAATAAATTACACAAGTTTCATCAGATATTTCTCCATAATTTGAGGAAAATGTGCAATGAAAAAAAAATTATGATATAAAATAATTATATGAGGATAACAGTGAACTTAAGTGTTTGTCATTTTTTTTTTAAGCCAATTTAGACAAGAGAAAACACTCTTTACATTTTAGCATGTGTTATGTGATGTTGTATGTATAAAGTGTTCTTTATGAAGCAGATTAATGGTTGTAGACATTAGGAAAGGATTTTAATAATTTTAAAGAAATGTGCAAAGTAGCAGACATTATTTTATCGAATGTAATTCTTTTGGTAATAAAATATTTATCTATAATTACGCATTTTAAAATTCCTAGACAATGAAGATAATGTTGATAGTTTACTAAAAGAATAAAAAAAATAAAGAAACAAATGACATTTCTCATCCCCTTTATAACAATAATTGTTCAAGATACATACTATTTGGATATGTTAGTGATATTTTTACATTAAATACTAGGAATATCTCTATAATTTTTTATTATAGAGAAGACTTTCTGATTTTCTTTTCTTTACTGCCATATTACTTGTTTCTTTAATTACTTCATGAACCTTATGAATCTTGCCACAATGGGAAGAATGATAATACACATGAAAACACATTAGATTTTCAGAATTATATCATGCAATGTTGCCATACCTCTAATAAAGCCAAGCTGTAAATGCTTACTCATTATGCATTATTTTTTTCTAGCAAGAAAGAAAGAAAGAAAGAAAGAAAGAAAAAACATAGATGAGAATCTCTTGTTTAAGACTTGTAGTAGAATAAAATAATTGCATTGGGGAGAATTCAGAATACCTAATGCAAATTCAACTTGACATAATGAATAGAACACTTCCTTGGAGATTTTAGGTCTGCATGCCACTTAAGTGGGTTTTTGGTATTTGTGCTGCCATGTCTATATTCAGAACTATTGTGATTTTTGTGTTTTGGGGTATTGCAATAACAATATTATGGGACTCTGAACACTAATTGATTAGTATTAATAAATAAACACACATTATACTTATTAATAAATAAATAAATAAATAAATATATATATATATATATATATATATATATATATATATATATATATATATATATATATATATATATATATATATACACACACACATATATAATGTGCATTATTCAGACAAATATACTGAGACAAATAAAGAAACACATACATATGTATATACACAGATGCACACATCTACCCATTCATCCACACATATACTGTATGCTTGCACATACCAACATGTGTGCTTGCGCATAATTTATACATGCATGGCTTGTATGCAGACAGACACACACACACACAAATACAGACACAGGCACAGACACACACATTTTAAGAAAAAAAAAAAAAGACTTTAAGATGAGACTTCTACCCCATCTCACTTACTGTGTAGAAAGGGAGGAGCGTGGCAACGATGATGTCAAGGAGAATGGAATATGAATTCTGACCCCAAATGTGCATAAAATAGCATACTTATACTATTTGTCTGTGATTTCACTACCACCCTGATATGCTTTTTTATGTTCATGATATAAACCTTATATATATATCATGTATAGATAATTGTTTTTAAACAGAAATAAAAACATCAGTAACTTTCCAGAATGGTGAAGACTTTATTATTTTTTTAAACAAGAAAAGAACTATTAGTTCCAGGGAATCAAGGCAATTGCAGGAAGTTAAAGCACTCACACTCAAATAGTCTAACTGACCCGGTGCTGTTGCCTTTATCCTTAATCCACGCTGCTCCTTTAATAGAGATCTCACCAGCTTGTTGCTGCCTCTACCTGAGGCAACTTCAGATTAAGGAAAAGAATGAACAGCTTTAGCACCATTCATAAATATTAATTGTAAATCAGACTTGATGCTTAAAACAAATAAATCTTAACACAGTACTATCACATTCCATAAGCCAAATGTACAACTGAAATAGAATATCACGACAAGAGCACACAAAGGTCTATTTGTTGAAGTTGTACAGAGGAATAAACATCTAATACCCCTGTTTTTCTAAATAGGTTACAAGCAAGATCTGCATTGGTCAAAAACCTCTGATGTCTTTACAATAGTACAAAAGATTGAACTCATTAGCACTATGTGTATCCCAAAAGGAAGCTCAAAGTACATTTATCACTAACGCTATTCACAAGGAGGTTTCTACACATAACAATGTGTATTATACAACTAAGTTCACTACAAAACAACTTTTAGTCAACATAAAGAAAATCAATAAATAAATCAATGAATTCAGGAGGCTTCAGTGTAAACTCTCATCACCATTATTAACCCTCATGTGCCAAGGTGTATATTTGCCTAATGCTGCTCCCGTTGGCAAGATAGCAAGCGTGCCCAGCGACCAAGTGCAAGGTCTCTCCCAGCGCGATGCCATGCTGCGCCTCTCAGAGCACTTTTCACCTGCTTGATTTAACAGGGTGATTAAGAGGAGGTTTTTGTATTTGTTTACATTAT
>NW_028234415.1:7579012-7584012 GCF_977035675.1 Penaeus japonicus | reverse complement strand
GCAGGATAATAAAATCCCCTTCAATAGGGCAATTTATGATATAGATATCTGCTATGTATTACATATATTACTAGTATGAAGCATTGCCAATATATTAAAAGGATATGGAGTTCTTATAATAGACAAACGTATCAACAGAGATAACTGAGGCATTCAATATGATATGAATGAGAAAGAACATTACAAAACAAGATGTTATGCCACTCCAATACAGGACAATGCTATTGCAAAGTAGCTGAGGGTTTATATGGAAACAGCAGAAGGGTAGGAACGGGGTCAGAGAATATGTTTTTAAGCAATTTTCTTAGCCTGTGTCCTTTTCCTCCTCTCCAACAATACACTTTCAAAAACACACACACTAAAACACTTGTTCCTTGGTGGAGGGAGAGGGGCAAATTACTATAGGGAATTATTTCCCTAATTAATACCCTGATTCTGTTGATTTGCTTGTTAAGTTAAGGGTATAGAAAATCTGGTCTGAAAAATTGCATGATACCTTGAGCCAAAACTAAATACAGGCCACATCCAAAAAAAAGCTACTCTCTTGCACATCTCCACTTGAGAAAGACTGAGCGCGGCATATGGGGGTGAAGAAAAGTGGACACAATTATAGATGGGATAAACATAAATATAAAAAGATAGCAAATGAAACCATTCTCGCACCGAAGTGATCTCTCAGGAACTCCACGTTGGGAGTGTTGGAGGGTGTGACCCAATCCTCTCTCGCTTGCCATTCCTGTGTGAAGCTGCTGGAGAATATACATGGTCGATTTTTCTCTAAAAACTCCCTGAAGAACTCGTCGTATGACAGAGGTTCGGTGATGCGAGGAAATGACGCAAGAGGTTCTTGTGGGCCATCGTGGTCAATGAGATCACAGCTGCCGAGTTCGATCATCTGGCGAATGTAAACAAACAGACGACATGTCTTTTGTCTTGCTAAAAAGACCGATCAATCTCGCTTTGATATAATATATCATCGTATCTCACTGATTTTCTATGTTTACGTCAAATTATATATTGAATTATCATCTAGATAATAATACATTAGTGAATTAATATACAAAGCTCGCTGAATCATAAAAAATAATTGGATAAAACTGCCTTCAAATGCTAATTATAGGTCGTAATTGACGTCCCAGGAAGAGTTAATACGTTAGTAGAAAACGTAGAATAAAGTGTGGTATTCCAGAGGCAGAGATAAAGCAAAGCGTAGACTCTTTCCTAAAAGAAAGAAAGAAAGAAAAAAAAGCCGCTCGACCAAGTGGCAGTTATGTGTGTCGAGCGAAGGAGAGATAGAGTGATTGAAGAAAAATGCAAGTAGACCAAAAGGCAGAAAGAGAGAGACAAATGTGTTATCGCGTGTTCTAGAGAGAGAGAGAGAGGGGGGGGGGATTAGCAGAGGGAAGGAGAGAGAGAGAGAGAGAGAAGGGGGGGGGAGAGAAAGAGGGAGGAGGGAAAGGGAGGAAAGGCGAGAGAGAGAGGGGGAGGAGAGAGAGAGGGAGAAGGAGAGAGAGAGAGAGGGAGGGGCGAGAGAAGGAGAGGGAGAGAGAGAGAGAGGAGAGAGGGGGAGGGGCGAGAGATGGGGAGGGGTGAGAGAAGGAAAGGGAGAGAGAGGAGAGAGAGAGAGGAGAGAGAGAGGGGGGGGCGAGAGAGAAAGGGAGGAACGAAAGGGAAAAGGGCGAATAAGAGAGAGGGGGGAGGGGCGAGAGAAAGAGTGAGAGGGAGAGGGGAGAGGGGCTAGAGAGGGGCAGGGGGAGTTTTTTTTTCCAGCAAGATAGGTAAGGGAGGAAAGTAGATTAAACTAGCTAAGCATGGGAAGAAAAAAGTTGGAAATTGAAGCAGATATAGATGTAGAAAGAAGTAGGGCAAACCTACTTGCTGCTTATTTGACATTCTATTTACATAATTTTATTTACAAAGATTAAGATTTATAACATAATAAGGTTATTTACATAAGTATAGTCAGGGTTGTCATTCATTTCAGGTGACGGTTTCCTAGACGGTTGCTGCATAGTCTGGGATCGGCTCTCCGCCCTCGATATACGGCGCTATTCTTCTCCACCAGTAGTGGTCGTTCACCTGGGGGATGTTGTTCTCTTCGAGTGAACGCGTTGTCAGTTCTTCATTCAGGGCTGCTAATTTATCCCAGACTTTTCTTGCCAAGTTGTAGAGTCTAGTGTTTATAGCCTCCACTTTGTATTTATTGTGTAGACCTTCTATTGATGAAAGAATATAAGGCAGAGGGAGTGAGACAGAGAGAGAAAGAGGGAGGAACGAAAGGGGGGAAGGGCGATAGAGAGAGAAGTGGGGAGAAAGAGAGAGAGAGAGAGGGGGGGGGGAGGACGGGCGAGAGAGGGAGAGGGGGAGTGAGAGAGAGAGAGAACGGGGGAGGGGCGAGAGAGAAAGAGGGAGGGACGAAAGTGGGGAAGGGCGATAGAGAGAGAGGGGGGAGAAAGAGAGAGAGAGAAAGGGGAGAGAGAGAGGGGGGAGGGCGAGAGAGGGAGAGGGGGAGTGAGAGATAGAGAGAGAAAGGAGAGAGAAGGGGGAGGAGAAAGGGAGGGGAGAGAGAGGAGAGAGAGAGAGAGGGGGGGGAGGGGAGAGAGAGAGAGGGAGGGAGAGAGAGAGAGAGGGAGGAGAGAGAGAGAGAGAGAGAAGGAGGAGAGAGGAGAGGAGGAGAAAGGAGGGGGAGAGGGAGAGAGAGAGAGAGGGGGGAGAGTGAGAGGGAAGAAGAGAGAAAGGGAGGGAGAGAGAGAAGAGGGAGAGAGGAGGAGAGAGGAGAGAGAGAGAGGGGAGGAGAGAGAGAGAGGGAGGAGAGAAGAGGGAGGGGGAGGGGAAAGATAGAGAGAGGGGGAGGGGAGAGAGAGAAAGAAGGGAGGAGAGAGAGAGAAAGAAAGGAGGAAAGAGAGAGAGAGAGAGAGATGAGAGGAGAGAGAGAGATAGAGAAGGGAGGAGAGAGAGAGATAGAGAAGGGAGGAGAGAGAGAGAGAGAGAAGGGAGAGAGAGAGAGAGAGAGGAGAGAGAGAGAGAGGGGAGGAGAGAGAGAGAGAGAAGGGAGGAGAGAGAGAGAGAGGGAGGAGAGAGAGAGAGAGAGAAGGGAGGAGAGAGAGAGAGAAGGGGAGAGAGAGAGAGAGAAGGGGAGAGAGAGAGAGAAGAGAGAGAAGGGAGGAGAGAGAGAGAGAGAATGGGGGAGGGGCGAGAGAGGGAGAGGGGGAGTGAGAGAAAGAGAGAGAGGGGGGAGGGGCGAGAGAGAAAGAGGGAGGGGCGAAAGGGGGGAAGGGCGATAGAGAGGGGAGAGAAAGAGAGAGAGAGAGGGGAGGGGCGAGAGAGGGAGAGGGGGAGTGAGAGAAAGAGAGAGAGGGGGGAGGGGCGAGAGAGAAAGAGGGAGGGGCGAGAGAGAGAGAGGGGGAGGGGAAAGAGAGAGAAAGGGGGAGTGAGAGAGAGGGAGAGTGAGAGAGTGGGGGGGGAAGAGAGATAGAGAGAGAAAGGAGAGAGAGGAGAAAGAAGGGGGAGGAGAAAGGGAGGGGAGAGAGAGGAGAGAGAGAGAGAGGGGGGGAGAGAGAGGGGGGGCAAGGAGGAGAGAGAGATAAGGAAGGAGAGAACGAGAGGGGAAGGAGAGAGAGGAGGGGAGGAGAAATAGCGCGGGGGAGGGGAAAGATAGAGAGAGGGTGAGGGGAAAGATAGAGAGAGGGTGAGGGGAAAGATAGAGAGAGGGTGAGGGGAAAGATAGAGAGAGGGTGAGGGGAAAGATAGAGAGAGGGTGAGGGGAAAGATAGAGAGAGGGTGAGGGGAGAGAAGAAGAGAGAGGGGAGGGGAGAGAGAGAAAGAAAGGAAAGGAGAGAAGGAAAGAGAAAGAGGAAGGAGAGAGAGAGGAAAGAGGGGGAAGGAGAGAAAAGAGGAGAGGAGAAGAGAGGAAAGAGGAAGAGAAAGAGGGAATAGAGAAGAGAGAAGAGGGGAAGAGAAAGAGAAAGGGAAAGAGAGAGAGAGGAAGAGGAAGAGGAAAGAGAAGAGAAAGAGGAAGAAGAAGAGAAAGAGGGAGGAGAAGAGAAAGAGAGAGAGAAAGAGAAAGGGAAAGAGGGAAGAGAGGAAAGAGAGGGAAAGGAGAAGAGAAAGAGAAAGAGAAAGAGAAAGAGAAAGAGAAAGAGAAAGAGAAAGAGAAAGAGAAAGAGAAAGAGAAAGAAAAAAACGAATATGAAAAAAAAGGCAAAAGAAAATCGGCCAGCCAGCCAGCAGTCAAGGAAGCAAAAAACCCAATCTTAAATAAAGGAAGGGCTAGGCAAGCCGAGCGGGCGCCGGGGCGGAGGTGCTGCCATCTGTTGAGCGGCGAGGGCGAGCCTAGGAGAGCGGGTCGGCGGTGCTGCCATCTGTTGAGCGGCGAGGGCGAGCCTAGAAGAGCGGGTCGGCGGTGCTGCCATCTGTTGAGCGGCGAGGGCGATCCGTCGTCTGTTTACTTCAGTCGTCAGCACCGAGATGTGACGATCGGTCGCAGCTTCCCCCCCGGTCCGACACGCACGCACTTTTGCGCTTAAGAATGTGATCCCGACAGCTTCAGCCACGAGTCGGAAGTGTGATCGGCAGTGTCCGGGATATGTCGGTGACCCGCTGGACTAATAATGGATCCCCCAAAGTGTGAGGAAAAGAGAGATATGAGTGGCGGAAGAAAAGGGAACAGCGGTGGGGGTGATGATCACGGGTCTAGCGTAGGAGGAGGAGGAGGAGGAGGAGGAGGAGGGAATAATAATAGTGACACAGAAGGCAGCAATAAGAGTTCCTCGCAGATGCTTGGACTGCTGGACGAGTTTACAAAGATTTATTCGGATCGTCTGCAGCGCGTTGAACAGGCAGCCATGAAGACTGACAATGCATGTTACCTCCAGGTGAGTTACAGACGGAACGGGAGATGGAGAGGAGAAGAGGAGAATAAAGGAGAGAACAAAGATTAAAGGGGAAAAAAAGGGCAGATTTACATATGATATTGAGAAGGACGGGCAGAGTTCAGGTCA
>NW_028234415.1:7571512-7574012 GCF_977035675.1 Penaeus japonicus | reverse complement strand
GAGGGGAGGGGAGGGAAGGGGAGGGGAGGGGAGGGGAGGGAAGGGGAGGGGGGGAATGGAATGGAATGGAATGAAAGGGGAGGACGACTACACGGGAGGCGAAGCAAAGAGGAGTTAAAGAGAACGGGAAGGGAAGAAAAATAATTAAATGAAATAGAAAAGAATAGAAAAGAAAGGCAAGGCAAGGCAAGGCAAAACAAGACCGGAGAAGGTAGTGGAGGGAAGGAAGAGAGGAGGGGTCACAGCCTCCCTCCCTCCCTTGACCTCAACATAAGTCCAAGAAGAAGAGAAGATCATCCTGCGTGCTTTGGAGGAGGAGCATCATCCACGCTCGCTCGGTTCACGCTCGCTCTCATGGCAACAGCGGGAGGCAGACACGGTTCTTGACAGCCCAAGCGCTTGCAGGATTAGCTGCGGCAAAGAGGCTCACGTCGCTTGTTTCCTCGCGTAGATTAGCGTTCCGTGATGTTGTTCGTGCTGTTGATTGTGCTGTTGATTGTGATGTTGATCGTGATGTTGATTGTGATGTTGTTTGTGATGTTCATCGTGATGTTGATTTTACGGTTGGTGGTGGTGGTGGTGGTGGTTGTTTGGTGGCAGTTCCGGCTGGTGGTAATGTGATTTTTGTTGTTATTAGTGTTGTGGCTATGATTATTGGGATTATCATCATCCTCGACTTCGTCTTATTACTCTTTCTCCTCCTCGTGCTAGCACTTGATGGGGATGATGATGATGATAATGATAATGATGATGATGGTGATGATGATGATGATGATGATGATGGTGATGATGATGATGATGATGATGATGATGATGATGATGATGATGATGATGATGATGATGAGGAGGAGGAGGAGGAGGAAGAGGAAGAGGATAATGATAATGATAACGATCATGTTCACGATCATGATATTGATGATATTGATAATAATAATAAGATAATAATGATAATAATAATGATAATAATGTCAATGGTAATAGCAATAATAATTATTATGATTATAATGATGATGATTATGATAATAATAATGATCATAGTTTTTAACTTATTTTCCTAAGCCAACATACTTCCTAACATTTATATACCTCTATGCAAATTTCGGTACCTCATAATAAAATAATAATAAATAAATAAAATAATAAAATAAATAATAAAATAAATAATAAGATAAAAATAAAATAAATAATAAAATAATAAATAATAAAATGATAAATAATAAAAGCAAAAGGGTTTCGCCCACTTACAACAAGCCTCGGTCTAACTGTGGTAAGCTGTACTGTCGCATCGACCAGATGGCATAAGAGAGAGAGGGGAGGGGGTTGGGGAGGGGGGGGTGGGAGTGGGAGTGGTGGGGGTGATGGTCGGGGTGGGGTTGGGGGTTGGGGGTGGTGGGGGTGGGAGTGGGAGTGGTGAGGGTTGGGGGTTGGGGGTGGTGGTAGTGGTGGGGGTTGGGGTGGTAGTGGGGCTGTTATTGTAGGAATGAGTCAGGTCATTTTGGCAGGAGGATTATGCCTGCTTCATTAAAGTGTAGATGAGTGGGTGGGTGGGTGGGAGAGAAGGGTAGGAGGGGGAAAGGTTGGGAAAGGAGTGGGTGGGTGGGTGGGTGGGTGAGAGAGAAGGGTAGGAGGGGAAGAGGTGGGGAAGGAGTGGGTGGGTGGGTGAGAGAGAAGGGGGAGGGGAAGAGGTGGGGAAGGAGTGGGTGGGTGGGAGAGTAGGGAGAGGGGGTAGGAGTGGGAGAGTAGGGGGAGGGGGAAGGAGTGGGTGGGTGAAAGAGAGGGGGGAGGGAGAGAGTATGTATATGAGATCTGACATGTAGCTCAGATACTGAAAAAGCGCAGCATTGCGTCTCTCCTCCTCTCGGTCCCTTCTCCCCCCCCCCTCCCCCCCGGGTTTTCCCTGCGCCCCCCTTGATGTGGGAGGCACAGCTGTGCTCGTGTCTGACGCGAGCGAAGGGCAGGGCGTGGCCTGCTGGGCTTTCCGATTTATTCTGGGTGTGTCCTATTTTCCTGCTGCCGTAGAATGGGCTATGTGCAGGTGCACGCTCTTGCACATATATATTCTTACACTTAAACACACACACACACACACACACACACACACACACACACACACACACACACACACACACACACACACACACACACACACACACACACACTCGCGCGCGCGCACGCAAACACATGTATACGCACATGCATACGCATACGCATGCGCACACTCACACGCACACACAAAAGAAAAAAGAAAAAAGAAAAACGCATCGGACCTAGAACAGAACCTACAAATGAAATGAGAATCTTAGGAAGAGTAGGAAAAAGTCTCCGGAAATCTCACCCCATAAATGATTTCGTCCATTGCTTTGGTGCAGATAAAGAGGACCCTTATCCTGATTCTAGGAATGTACTAACGGAATTTAGGGTGAGAATCAGCTGAGGATCTTAGCTGTAACACCGACGAAAGTTAGACGCAGGAAGTCGAAGCATTCTCGATATTGCTATA
>NW_028234415.1:7561512-7566512 GCF_977035675.1 Penaeus japonicus | reverse complement strand
CGTGAAAAATGCGAGCGAACTTAGCTGTCAGTCGAGCGCATGTCGTAGCGCGGGACGGATCACACGGAGGAGAACGTCGCGCTATTTGTCGCTCTTTTGTGTCTTAGTGACGATCGGAAATTCAAAAGAAAGTTATTCAAGAGTGGGAAAAAAAGATATAATTCGCGCGCGCGTGTGTGTGTATGTGTTTATGCGCGTTTGTTTCGTTCAAGAGTGTGACTCATTTGTGTTTGTTTACTTCGTTGGGAGGATAAGGGCGAGAAGGAGGCGTTTGGAAGGAACTCTCGGACTTCGAATGTCTTTTTGACCTTCACGTAACGGTGGGTAAGTCTGGTCGTTGTGCGTGTGTGTGTTTGTGTTTGTTTTTGTTTGTGCGTGTGTGTGTGTTTGTGTGTGTTTATGCGTGTGTTTGTGTGTGTGTGTTTATGCGTGTGTTTGTGTGTGTTTATGCGTGTGTTTGTGTGTTTATGCGTGTGTGCGTGTTTTTTTTTGTGTGTGTGTTTGTGTGTGTATGTGTATAGTTGGGTGTGTGTAGGTGGGTGTGATTTCACTGATAACCTTAGCGAATATGGGAAATGAGCTTTGGTAGAGGAAATAATGACGGGGAATTCAACAGAGGAAGTTCAGATGAATATGAAACCCGAAATGTTGAGAAAAACTTCCTGGAGGTAATAGGAAAACAGGAATTGCTAAACGTAATTAGGCGAGTTCGATCATGTCTTAATTGCAACTGGGAATTACTTTGATATGAAATAAAACGTGTTGATTAGTATTTATGTAAAAGTGAGTCACGTCAGGTCTGAGAGAGAGAGAGAGAGAGAGAGAGAGAGAGAGAGAGAGAGAGAGAGAGAGAGAGAGAGATATCATATGTCACTGAAAAGTAAATATAGGCCTGTAGGGTCGACGGCGAGACTTGTGCAGGTCACTTTTGGTGTCAAATGTGAGGATATGAAACACGAGATCTCATATGCTGTATTATTATTATTTTTATATATTTATTTATTTTTTTTTAATGAAAACACACATGCATAGCCACACACACACACACACACACACACACACACACACACACACACACACACACACACACACACACACACACACACACACACACACACACACACACACGCACACACACAAACGCAATCGAGGTAAACAAACAAATGAACACACCAAGCTCCAGTGCACTCCAGAACCTGAATTCCATATCAATCACTAATCCAAAATAGTTAATACACCTGCGCTGCAAAGGCAATTGGCTTGAAGGTGCTGTCACAGGAATATCTTATTTTTATTAATAGATATATAAATACATTTAAGTACATTTGGTACGTATCATATAATACTGAAAAGTATAGAACGGAAGCACATATATCTCTGTGTATGTGTACTGACAAACGTACACAAAGATATATGTATGTATGTGTATATACATACATACGTACATACATACACATACACATACACATACACACACACAACGTGTGTAATATACATATACATAAACATAATATATATATGTATATATGTATATATATATTATATATATGTATATGTATATATACACACACACGCATACATACATAGACACATATATACACACGTGTGTATTATACATATACATAATATATATATATATGTATATATGTTTATGTATATATTATATATTATATATGTATATATGTTTATGTATATATTATATATTATATATGTATATATGTTTATGTATATATTATATATTATATATTATATATATATATATATATGCATATATGCATATGTATATATATATATATATATATATATATATATATATATATATATATATATATATATATATATATATATATATATATGCACGCACGCACACATACACACAAAAAAAAGGCATATCATAAGTTCAACTATAATGTTGAAATGGAACCCAACGACAATAGGAGCAATTAGAATAAGTCGTGACGTTTCGACCCCATCAATCGTTCCGCTTCGGACAAAGAAAAAGTGGATGTTACTTCGTCTGAAGAGTAATCCGTGATGGACTCGAAACGTCACGGCTTTTATTCCGTTCCTGCGTGGCTGTGTTTCCAGGTACGCGTTCAGAGTCGTTTTTGCTAGGCTGACCGAAGTTCCTTCAATGTTGTCTGTTGTCGGGTGAGGCTGTGGGTTTTTGTTTTTAATCTTTGGTGTGGCGGAAGCTTGATGATGTAAGAAGTATATTTGGTATTTTTTTTCTTTTTTGTTTGCTTTCGCATTTTCCTCTCCAGGTCTTCATGAGATGCCGTTGGTTGATAATAGGTGCCAATTTGGTGCGTCATCGTGGGTACATGGCATTCTTTTTTTTTTTTTTTTTTATTATAGACCTGTATTCAGTTCGATGTAGGGCCAACTTATGTTTATTATGGATAGAGAACGTGTAAGTTGCATTTAAACTTGTAGATATTAATTCATACGTTGAAAATATAAACACATGTTAGCTTGCCAGAAGGTATGCACTAGGCATACGTTCTGATTCGTGCTTCTTGCCTTGTATACGAACCAGTCACGTGTTAAAGAAATATCTTGAGAGATTTAAGCCCTTTGAAAGCCGTGGCCCATGAAAGAGGCCCTTTGAACCACTCTAAAGCCTGCATTAATGTTATAGCTTAACCTCAGATTTTTAGTAAATGCATAGATAAGATTGTCAACCGCTAATGACAGAATATGCAATGCGATGTCGAAAGTTATTCGAGTTGCCACCTATTGCTGTGCTCTATTAAAGTGAAAAGACATATTGCATACTATGCACTAAATGCCGTGAACACCTGCTTTTATCCAATAGCCTTGATCGGTTGCCAGTGATATCCATGTCTAGCATCTTTGCAGTTTATCCCAAAGAAAAACTTTATAGTATTCCGATAAATTATATTGGACTTGATAATTATATCATTATGCTTTGTACTAAAGCCACATGTACACATTTTAATATGTTCATATTTCATTAAAATTATAGTCAGTTAAATATGCGTTTTGCTGCAGCCGAACATGTAATGCTTGCACTGTATATCCCATAGTTCCAAAACGCTATAAAAGTATTGTTTGAACAGACAAATACAAATAGAAAATAGGTGTATTATAAAGATTATAGTAAAGTATTTACTAGTAACAGGTAAATATAGGTATATTATATAGATTATAGTAAAAAATATTTATTTGACATAATCGCATCAATAGCCTGTTTTAGTATTTACTTACTGATTGATTTCAAAGTATCAATTTGTATAATTTGATACATATTTATGCTGATTGAAGAAGGGACTACGTCAAACGAAATAGTTGTTGACTAGCTATATCATCCATGACTACTTGACCTACCTTTTATATGCATTGTAGGTGAATCTTGCAGGGTTTATAGGAGTTCCATAGATGAGATACTCGCAGCAGACGATCGTATTGTCTTGAAAACAACAATACGCATCATGATTAAACTTTGATAAAATATCAATGATTATGATATGCACGTAAGATGCCACGCGCACACGCCCACTTCCCATACACCTACCCACCCATCTACCTCCCACCACACCATCCACATACATGTAGCGGATGGCTACGAGCCTTTGGGTTGTCTGGTAGCATATGTGGCATGAGTAGCTGGGCAACATGAGCTTCACGCCACAGAGTAGTGAAGCTAGTTGTGAATTTAATCAAACTAATTTACTCCTTATAAATGATACATGTTATTAGGTTCAGTTAGGAAAAATATACATTTAGGATTAATATTTGTACAAATATATACGTGACAGCACGAGCGAATATCAAAAGGCAATAATAGTGATCACTATGATAAAACAATATTGATATCACGAAGGTCTATGAAGCAAACTTTACGCCCAGAGACACTACGGTATCGATCTTGCACACAAGATGCTTGCACTACAATCGTACTTGACCTTAGGGCTTTTAGTCGGGCGGAGGGAGAAGCTGGCGACAGAAGAGCTGGTGGTGCTGACGGCGGAAACAGGCGAAAGAAAAGAGCGAGATAGGACAGGAAAAAAGTGCTAATTAATCGGGGTATTGGTTTCGTGTGTAGCGCCTTGCCTACTCCGTTGCCTGGCTGCTTCTGCCGTATCCTCTCCTTCGATAGGGTGTGGGGACATCTGGCTGGCGTTAACGACCAAACGATTATGGTTGTTATTAAGGGTCGTCTTCCGCGTTGGTCCACAAGCAGTTTGGTCGGGGATGTATGTTACAGATTCGGAAATAGCGTACCACTACGTACACATACATATATGCACATAGACGTACAAGCGTATATACATACACATATACATACATGCACAAGCACACGCACACGCACACGTACACGTACACGTACACGTACACGTACACGTACACGTACACGTACACGCACACGCACGCACGCACACGCACACGCACACACACACACACACACACACACACACACACACACACACACACACACACACACACACACACACACACACACACACACACACACACACACACATTCAGAGACAGAGATTGAGCACGGTATCCAAGGGCCGATAGGAGTGTCGGAAAATAACGGTTAAACATTCGGAAACGAACGTTTTTGTTTGATAAATATCCAGAGAACAATATGTACGTCACAACACAACAGGAAAACTGGATAATATTATCTGTACGAGTTAAGGGGGATAACCCGCGCTCGTAGTGGATGGAATAGCCTTCCGGTCTCCTGTCGGTTGAAAAGCCGAAGTGTGGAATGCGGTCACATTTTAGTACCGTTGCACCGTATAGTTTGGTGTTGATGAAGTGTATTTAATTTAGTTAATTTAAGGTGAAAGGCCGAATTGGAACGCTAACCGTCGAAATACATAATAGTGCTACTTTGATTACGGTACACCCAACGGTAAGCGAGACATGTAGGTTGCCAGCTCGCGGTGTCTCCCCAGAAAAAGAAATAAATAAACGATAGTGTGGTTGTTTAATTAAGGACAAGATAGAAAAGACGGTGAAAT
>NW_028234415.1:7541512-7551512 GCF_977035675.1 Penaeus japonicus | reverse complement strand
AAAATCATGGATCAAGGAAACGGAAGAACGCAAAAAAGAATATAATTTTATCCGTCCGTCCACCATCCCACCCACCAACCCACCCACCCACATGTTGTAAAGAAGGAAGAGACTCTTACTAGCACATATGGAATGCTAATTGCTGTTAATCATAAACATCAAGATTATTAAAACTAGTAATGTCCAAATTGATGTTGAAGGCAATGACATATACATGGAAATGACCACCCACTTCCCAAGTGTAAGTTTTGCACACCTTGATACTGCCTTTACGTAATTTTGGTGTGACCTGTTTCATCATTGTGGGAGTACAAAACTGCCAGCACCCCCAAAATCTTAATTCTAAATACAATTGGTTCCTAGTCCATGGCCAACTCACCCATAAATTTTAAATCATAATTCATCAGTAACTTTTCACATAATCCTGAAGGTGAACGAAGGACCAATGAAAGCCAGCAAACACTCCTTTTAATCCTTTGGTTATGAAATGACAAAAAGATTTTACATGTATGCTATAAGTCTCCTATATTATATAACACATTATGTAAATGATATCATATATTATGTATATGATATAACATATTCTATGTATAACATGCAAACACTCATCTTACTCCTTTGGTCATAAAATGTCATTAATTTTTTACCTGTTTTCTATATATTTCCTATGTCATACCATATATATATATATTTTTTTTTTTCAGGTGTCATCATTGGTGACAGACAAGATGGGATTAGAGAAAGAAGCAAATGAACTTGGGGAAAAGGTGGTGGGGCTTGAGAGGAAAACTTTAAGCCTGAAGGAGGAAAATAATAATCTACAGAATGACCTCAATAATCTTGTACAGGTGTGTGTGTGATTTGAGTTCTATAATTAGTCCTGTTGGTATTGACCTTTTTTTTTGGTAATTTACACACACTTTCATTTTTTATTGAAGGATTTTACTCACTGATTTGACCTCTCGTTTAATCAGCATAGTGTATATACTTCAGGTTTCTGATTATACTTTTCTGTCATTCTTTATTGAATAAATAGTTTATGAGCTTACCTTTACTCATATTTTCATATATTTTATTTTTTGATCAGCTATTATATGAAGATTTTTTTTTCAGTAGATGCATCATGGCATTCTAATGGTCATAATCTTAAAAAATTATATAAAACCTTTTTGGTGTGTTTTAAAATATTGACATTTGGCATTGAATCTGGTAATTTTTCCTCTGGAAAATGGCTCTAATGTTTCATGTAAAACCCACAGAAGAACAGAGATAAAGAAATGATATTAAAAAGAAGAAAACAAATAAAGGATGAAGGAGAAACAAGTACTCTGTATAGTAAGCCACTTTTCTGCCTTCCAGGTGATAACACGTGCAAGACTCACAGGTCAATGGGAAGCAGACAACCTGACTTTCTCATGCGTCACACCAGAGCAAGTGTTTGGACCTGTCTTATCTTCATCCAGGTTATTAACTGTTAATTGCTGACTGGTTATGGATGGCCTATCTTCCAAAATATTCACATCATAATGCAACTTTTCCTTTGATCTAGCTCTCACTAGTTTTATATATTTGATTTATCTGTTGAATTGTAGCGTGAAGAAAAAGATTTCTTCTTAACAACTTCATCATTTTTATTGATCAGGAGGTCATCCCAGTCACTGAAAGAGAGCCAGCATGACTACATACAACATATGCTGGAAGATCACCTCAGGAAGGACAGCTCCTCTTTGAGAAGTTCGCTATCAAACCTCCAGGTAAACAAATACTCCTGAAGGTGTAATGCCTTAGACCCAGGAGCACTTGGCGTAAAACAGATCATTATCCTATGTACTACAAGCTAACCTTACAGGATTGTTAGGGTTTATTTAGCAGTGAAATAACCTGATTGTCTCTTTGGTTAGAATACAGTACTCTTATAGTATTCTCCTATTGCTCCAAATAATCAGTTTTGTTACTTTCCTCCACTGTAGGATGGAGACAGCAGCATGTACGGAGGCCGAGGGTCTGAGAAAGAAATGGTAATAATGAAGTTGAGATCTGACCTGCGGAGCTTGCAGTCTGCCCAAGATGACACCAACCAACAGCTTCTTGAGAGAGATAAACAAATAGCAGATTTACAGGTTCGTTACCTCAGTGCTCCTCAAGGTTTATTTAGTGTTGTGAAAAGAGGTTTTGGAGAACTTTTCAGTGTTGTTGATTTTGTCAATTGATGAAGGGCTGAGAATATTCCTTAAGTTATTGATTACAGGCTGTATTTTTGTGCTGTATTTTATGACTGTCATGATAATTTAAGGCATTCATTCTTTTTTGTAATAATGAATTATTCTATATCTGTATTTTTATGCTGTAGTTTATGACTGTTTCTTGGTTGTGGAAATAAAAAAGACAAAAAAAATTAAATACAATGAGATATTTTAATCTTTTCTACCTTTCTATCCATCTGTCTTTCCTTTTTCATTGAATGACATTATGGTTGCATTAATTGTTATACTTTTGAAACAGATGCAACTGACAGAACTCCACCACGAACTTGCTTTGTCCCAAGCTGAAGTAAACAGCGTCAACCACACTTTGCAGGAAGTTCGTCACCGAAGTAGGCATGAAACTGTTGAGGTTAGTCAATATTTGTTACATGTTATGCAAATTATGATATGTTAGATAGGCTGATGGATTGTTACACTCACAGTTGAATGTTGCATGTTAAAGAAGTGAAAAGATATGCTTAACCCATTGGATTGCCAGTGGCATACGTATGTGCATTTGAGGCTTCACCATGTTGCAGATTGGTTATATCTGTAATGCAGTATAAGATCTTTTTAGTTTTCAGAAGCTGCAACTTTAAAATCTTTTATTGCTATCTGATCTGAGATGTTACATATAATTTTGATTACTTTAAGCAAAATAAAAAAAAGTGAATTCGATGGTCAGGTGCTCATTTTGACAGATAACAGATTATGATGAACATGCATTATTAATCTATGATGAAATGAATAATAATGATAGCTATTATTATGATAATGTATATAATAGTAATAATAATAGAAGCAAAAATGTAAATTTAAGGCACTGGCTTAACAGGTAAGGTCATGTAGGGCTATTAACCCACTGCGAGTGGGGCTATGTAATTGACACAGGGCTGCCATTCAGCAGGTTTGGTGAAACGAGAAAGACTAAACTTTTGCCCACAACCATTTTTTTCTGCCCACGCTTGCTCATTTAAACATTAGAATACTGAATATCTCCACTTCTTTTTTGTTTCGTCATGTGAGACTTATAGTGGGTACTGGTATGGCAAATAATTCCTGTAGTTTAGTCTTTTAGTCTCCATAATACACTATAGGCTACACTCAATGCAACAGATTTATGGAAGAAGTGGTACAAAATTGGGCCAAACATTTTCTTCATTATAGCAAAGAAAAAAATAATTATTTACAGCTATAAACATACTGTTCCTTCTCACTCCTAATATCACTTGGCAAAAGAGCCAAACTTGAAGTAGCACCACACTTGCCTTGCATATTGCTAAAAATACTCATGGCATCAATGTGTTGCTCCTGTCTGCAATAGGCACTTAGAACCCAAGTCTTGATATTTATATATTACTCAATTTTTTTTTTTCCAGATTACTCGAAAGGAGGAAGTTGTACGTCAGTTGTTGTCAAAGCAGACCAAAAAGGATTCGGTTAGAGGTTCATATACCTCTCTATGTGATCTCGATTCAGTTATTACTGGAGATAACAACGTAAGATTAATATGTGGTGTATTCATGTTGTTGTATGCACTGTATGAAATGGCTATATTACAAAGGTCTTCAGACATTTGAAAAAAAAGAATCTTTAGATAATTGTGTGTTGCTACTGTATCTTACCTAAACCTTTGTAAAGAATCTAACTCTAGGGAACTTTTCAGGTGGAATCACAGTTGAGTGAAAACATAGATATATTAGCTGGGCGCCTAGCAGAGCTGGAGGATGAGTGCACCCAGCTCCGAGAGACACACACTGCCCTGAAGGACACACATGCCCTCTGTGCCCCGACCATTTCCATGCTTCAGGATCAGCTCGCCAGGTCACATCAGGTTAGCTAAGACATATACCATTTGAGTTATTTGAGAAGCTGTTTTGACTTGGGTAAACATCAGTGATTTTAGTATTCCTACAAGTCTGCCTCGTGTGAAAGGCTTTGTTTGTAGGGTATGACACCACGTAGTTTTCCGGCTTATTTGTGTGTGCGCGTATTTAAATAAGGTCAATAGAAATATTTGATGTTACTGAAGTGCTAAGTTATGTATTAGTATGCCGCGGTATGAGAATTATGATCCAATTTGAGTAATACTGTAACAGGTTTGGAGTAGCAAGTGTTTGTAATATTATGTAAACTATTTCTGTTAGATTGATTAGCGGTCTTTTATATTTGGTAATGACTTATCCTTTTCCCATTCTGATGGCACTGAGGTGCTTTAGCTTCATATTTATCCTAAAAAAATTGCTCCAAATAACAGTAATTAACAAACACATAAACAGGACAGATGTGATCCAGAACTGCCTTTTCAGTTCAGAATAATGTGCCTTATGATTATAAATGTGCCACAGAACAAAACCAAAAGGAATTATTATAACCAGAAATAACAGAACTCCAGTACCTTACTTCAACAAGTGTTTCTTAAGCTATCTAACCTGTGCAATGGGAAATACAATGGAACCCAGCATAGACAGAATGGGAAAGTTTTAGACTGTGGATAAGTCAATCTTTGTTTTGCTTTTGAGTTTGACTAATATTAACACCTTCTTAAGATTTGGATTAAGTCTTAACTCTAGAAATCAATCCCTGATCTTCCATACCTATCCAGAGAATGTTTGGTTAAGCTAGCCCTTTGTATAACACTTTGCATCCCTCTTTGACACTCCACTAATGTAGAACCAAGTGGAGCTCCGCACAGTACTAACCGCCGAAGTGGCAGAGAGACATGACCAACTGGTGGCCCTTCGAGACAAGCTGAAAGAGGAGGAGCAGAGGCACCATGAAACAAAGATGCAGCTCCAACTCAAGACTGAGGTGGTGAAAGACCTGCGGAAGGAAGTGCGAGATAGTAAGGAGAGGCCCTTGGCTAAAGTTGGAAAGGTAAACCAATGGAGATTCCGAAGCTGTGCTCATGTTCCCTTCTCTCTCATAGGAACTGCATGCATAAAACTCATTTTCTGTATTTCAGCTCTACTTGCATAATTTTATTTTACCGGGATGCAATGTGGTACATGAACTGTTAGTTAAATCCTTTGGGGAATTATTTTAACTTTCAATAGTTTTAGCAAGACATCCTGAGAAGGAAATGTCTTTCCAGAGTGATATAATTCAGCTGGAAGCTGCTGTACAAACTTCAGTTAAGGAAATAAAAGCTGCTGAGACACAGACAGCAGAGGTAGGTTTTGTAACAGTGTCATTTTTAACTGTGGAGGAGAATATATTTAAGTTTTGATTTCGCACAATTATCTTTCAAAATGGATGACTCCATTTGCCAGTAGACACAGTGGATATCGTCTGTAGTCACAAATTAACCTATTTGACGATGCTTTTGTTGAGTTTGTGAGCCTACCTGTATTTTATTTTTGTATGCAATGTCTGCCCACATTATGCACTGATTTGCACCAGGTTTTCAGAATTTGGATGAATTACATAGAGAAAGTTTACTGAAACTCTATGATTGATGACCAATCCACCTAAGATTATTGATATTTTCCAAATATTAGAATATTAGCATGTATGTTTTGTTGGTTCTGTAAAGACTGGTTCCACTACCTAGACTCAGCCCTGGTCCCTGAGCCCCCTCTGGCTGCATTGCCTCCTGTTTTAGTTAAAGTATAATTACGCTCCTCTGGACTAGGCATGCCTAGGCTGGCTTCAGAGATTAAGTCATGGATTTTACTTATGTATATCACAAAATTATAATTATTTGACTGTTAGATATTTGAAATACTGATTTTCAAATTTTACTATGCTTACTGGGCTCGTAAGTCAAGTAAGCCAGCCATAGTTTCCCAGAAGTGCTAATATTGCATACTATTGATCTTAATTATGTAAATGGATTTTCTTTTAGGAGGTGAACCACATGGAGAAGAGCACAAGAGAGGGACCTTCAGTCAATGGCTTTTGTTCGCAGTCGTCCCAAGTTTCAAAGCTGGAGAATGAGGTGTGTGTGCTCATAGGTTTAAAGATTCTTCCCTCTGTTCTGAATGGCTTTTACCTTTGAGATAAGTGATTGTGTTTGGAATTATTCCTTTTATGCTGTGCTTCCCCCTCACATATATTTTTGTGCAATCCAATGCCTATTACAAGTCAAGCTTTGAAATGATAGATTCTGTTGCTGAGAAGGCAGAAAAAGAATTTGATACAATTTTAACTAATATCGTGTAGGAAAATGGTTGGAACTTGAGAGAGAGAGGAATAAGAATAAGGAGTCATTTGGATTTAATGTCATCAACCAAGTTACAGACTGAATGAAGATGTTCTATTTGAAAGTACACCACCAAGATGTAATATAAATGTAATTCTCAATATGAAAACACTGACGTTCATTCCTAAAGATTTCCAGTGTGCTTTATTCCATGTCTTGCTTCCTCATATTGCTTGCTCCCAACTGCTATTCTGTCTCCCTCCTTGACCCATGTGTCCTCGTGTGTGCGTACAGTTGGCAGAGAAGAGTGTCCTTCTACGTGAGCTTCAGAGTCACCTGGCATCATCACGTCAGGAACTCCACCTAAAGGATGAGACACTCTCCAAGGTAACCCGACAAGACAGCTTAAGGAAGGGAGGAGTCTGCCATTGCTTTAGCCAATGTTATGTGCCCTGTGAAATAGAATTTCTGAACAGATGATGTGTAAAAATTGTACACTGCAAGGTGATATTACTAATGATTTTGACTTCATTTTGACAGTTGGAAAAGAAGTTGGATTCCGTACGTCGTGAAGGTGGACATAATGGAGAAAGAATGCAGTACCTTACAGGTCAGCTGACGAGTCTCCAGCTGGAAGTTGGGAGAACTCATGGCCAGGCGGAACATCTTCGCAGACAGGTATTTTATTTGGAGGAGACTGCTTTAATTTTAGGTAGCGCTGATGATCACCGTCTCATTTGTGTTTTTAATTACCATGAAATCTTAAAACGTTAAACAGTAGTCTTGAACAGTTTTATTTATTTAATCTTTCTTTATTCATTTTATTTATTTATTTTCATAGGTGGAGAAGAAGACCGAACTGATTCAGAAAATGGAGGCAGAGAACACGTCCCTCTCCCAGCAACTGAATGATAAATCTCTGACAGTAGAGAGGTTCCAATCAGAGGTCCTCAAAATGTCTACAGAGCTTGAGAAGAGGAAGAAGGAGGTACTTCTTCATTTAATACTTCATATTTCTGTACAGGAAAAGGGGAATCAGTCCTATAATTGCCTTTAATTGTACTCTTCCTGTTTCATAGATTTTCATTTATTTCATTTCCCAGTGTGAGATAGGTTGCTTTTAGTTATGAAGATTTTGAAATACGTTTTGAAAAAAATATCTATAGTGTATACATCAATGTAAAACATGTATATTGCAGGTTGGAGAGCAGCGTCTGACCATCAGCTCACTTCAGGAAGCACTTGTGACCAGCAAGAGGACATGTGATGACTTACGTTCTCGATTGGATAATGATGTGAGTGCTGCCATGTTGCACCATAGCCTCCCTCCACAGATATTTGCTAGTAGCAATAATCCCAAAAGCATCCCCAGTGTGACTACTAAAAGCATCCTTGCTGACCGTGGAGATCCCCATTATCCGGTTGTATTGCCCAGTGCATGTGCGGATCAAAACGGCATAGGCCTACCTGTAAACTCTTCTTGCTCTTTCCCCATGACCGCCAGTAACTCCATGTCAAGCATTACGCAGCCTGACTCTTGGCAGCTCCATGCCTCTCAGCCTCTCTTTAAGCAAGTAGCCTCAACAGACTCTGTGATGATGCCAGATGTCAGTCCCGGTGACTCATGTGCCAAGGATGTTATCAGCCAAAATACCCCAAGTGCCATAACCCCAGACGTGTTGTCGTCCTGTGGTGGGACCCCCTTGTTGATTATGAACTCTCAGTGTGAAGGAAAGGAAGTTTTAAGCAGTGACTCGCTAAGTGCTGTGAAGACCTTTAATGGAGAGAACACTGAAAATAGCATGTCTAGTCAAAGTGCGAGGACATATACAACACCCGTTGGCCAGACTGCAGGCCACGGTGGACGAGTGTATGATGTCTAGAGAAGACTATCCTGAGGATGCAGTCACTTGCCTCATCTTGCGTCATTCGTAAACACCTCAGGTTGTCTAACACTAAATCATATTCTTTTGTGCATTAAACTCTACGGAAGGGAATAAGTTCATGAAGTTCCTTATTTTCAAATTCTGAAAAAAGAAGTTACTAAAAGCAATATTAGGAAAGATTTAAAAGCCAATAAAGGAGACTAAAATGTCTTTTTGGTTGTGAGGATGATAGACTTATGAAGGATCCACATACTTACTGATCTTAGGCTAACTTAGGCTAAGTGAAAGGTAGTTGTCCTTTATCCTGTGCCATCAGAAATCATGTTTTATTTCAATTGTTTTGTCTTGAAGCTTCTAGTCATAAGATGCTAGTAAATTTTTAAACTCTGCTGTAAATGTTTGAGCAGCAGTCAACAGGTTGTGAACCTACTTTCTATTTCTCATATGTACAGTAGTGTTTTCGAATTGCTGCTGTATCAATAGAACTGACATATAAGTATGTAATTACAGATTGTTTCCGGAAAACAATCGCTGTTTTTATTGATGCATGTGTGTCATAGTGTACTTATTGCTACTAACACCGACCAGACACTGTTAACATAGCAGCCACGTCTTGGTCAAAATCCGCCAAGTAATGTAAATGAATAGAGTAATTAAGAAGTAAGCATCATTGTTATGATAGAGAGAAAAATCCATATGTAAATAGATTATGGAGTAATGATCATTCCAGATGTATTGGAGTATTATTTATATTTTATTTATCTCTTTATTATATATAATTTATCACTTTTATTTATAATGTTTCATGATATGTTTGTAGGTGAGCAATCATTGTTATCTATCTCATTTAATATTTAAAAGTGGATAAACATATAAATACATATATATTTATATAGTTATGAAAGTAATATATTTTTTACAATGCAATGGATTGTAAAACCAATAAATGAATGAGAGCGAGTTAAATTTCCCTACCTTCTTAATGTTACTTACAAAGAAATGTGTGCAACGCAACAAAAAATTGACTCATAATAATGAACATGATATTTTACTTTTAATATGACATGAAAAGCATGGAGCATGTCTCTGAAATGCGTATCTGATTTGCTTGTTTGAGAACTAATCTAGTGCATTGTCCTTTTGAGAGCGTGCTACTAACAACTCGTATTTTGGAACATGAAATAAGTATGTTTCGTTTTTCTCTAGCTTTCAGGCTATCCTTTGGGATATATTTATTTCTTATCCTGATTTATTTTCTCCTTATTTTACTATATTATTCCTTCGTGTCTTTTGTTTTCGTTTTAACTTTCTTAGTTATTTTTCCGGATTTTTTCCAATCTTTTTCTTTGCTTCTTTCATTTTCTGAAAAGTAACATCCTTAAATGTTTAAATTTTTTTCTTCCATTTTTATCTGACTTCTTTTGGAAGATTCATGCCAAACAAGTTATAACTTTTATTTCGCTGCATTTGGGTGTTCTCTTTCCCTTATTCTTCCTCCCTTCCCCTTCGTGAGTGTTAGAGAAAGAGCTTATTTCATGTTCCAAGTCAAAGAGGCCTTTATCTCCCTCACTGAACCCGCCTGTTTCTGCCGTCTGGACTGAGCATTATAGATCTTCGAGATGTGCGATGATCTCTGTAAGCTTCAGTTGGAGGTAAGTTATTTTGTTCTTCTAGTAAGTCATGTTATTGCAGAAGACAAAATGTTTTGCATTGTTTTAGCAAAAGTT
>NW_028234415.1:7531512-7536512 GCF_977035675.1 Penaeus japonicus | reverse complement strand
AAACTGATTTTCTCTGAGAATTAGTAGCTTGTTTGTGCATTTTTTAAAATATTAGGTCTCTGTATAATCACAAAAAATAAGGATCATTCGTACAGTTTTTTTTATAGGAATAAAGATTTATTTTTCACATCTTTTATTTGTACTCACCATTATAAGGGAACATAAAACGGTTTATAATCATTTGATCGGCTCGAAATTTAGGCTTGGGCAATTTCTGCGCAGCGAAAAAAGAAAGAAAAAAAAAAGAACGATTCCATTAATTTGAATCCCCATCCTTTTTAACAACCATCCCTCCCTCAAATACCAGTCTTATAACCTATATCACCATAAACTCAGGTATCAGTGCGTGACGATGAAGCAGAGCGACTCCAGAGGGATCTGAAGGAAGCCCAGACTCTTCACCATCACACATTCACGCAGGTTAGTCGCTGCGCTCGCGTGAAGGCACTTGAGATAGATTAGTATCGTTTTGAGTAAATGTTTAGGATGAAAGAGAGATAGATAGATAGAGATAGAAAGAGAAAGAGAGAGATTGAGAGAAAGTGAGAGATTGAGAGATTGAGAGAGAGAGGAGAGAGAGAGGGAGGGAGGGGGAGAGGGAGAGGGAGAGGGAGAGGGAGAGGGAGAGGAAGAGAGAGATTGAGAGAGAGAGAGAGAGAGGGAGGGAGAGAGAGAGAGAGAGAGAGAGAGAGAGAGAGAGAGAGAGAGATAGATATATATATATATAGATATATAGATATATAGATATATACATATATATATAGAGAGAGATAGATAGAGAGAGAGAGAAGAGAGAGAGAGAGAGAAGAGAGAAGAGAGAGAGAGAGAGAGAGAGAGAGAGAGAGAGAGAGAGAGAGAGAGAGAGGAAGATAGATAGATAGATAGATAGATAGATAGATAGATAGAGAGAGAGAGAGAGAGAGAGAGAGAGAGAGAGAGAGAGAAAGAGAGAGAGAGAGAGATCAGAAACCTCCTCAGGCCAGAATCCCACATGGATCCCTTCCTCGCCACAGTTGGTCGAATCTGGTGCCCGCGCCGAGGTCCTGCAGGAGGAGAACCGGGTCCTTAGTCGCCGAGTGACGTCACTGCTGGAGGATGTTGACCTTTGGCGGGGCAGAGCGGACGAAGGATCGAAGGACCTCAACCAGGCACAGAAGGAGGTGAGGGGGACGTCCGAAGGATTTCTCTGTCCTTCGGTTCCTGGCAGGCTTGTTTACGTTACGAATTTTCTTTTATTTTTAAAAATCTTCCTTTCTCTCTTACCTTTTGCGTTTTTTGTTGTTGTTGTTGTCTTCATTTATTGGTTCTCCTTTACTTTGGGCTATTCCTACCTGATATTTTCATATTAATCCGCTTTTCTCTATAGTATTGGTACTTCAGTTGGACACGTGTTCTTTACCACCACTTCGTATTCTTGCCTTTTAAGCTTTCAGTTCATGCAAATTCAGTACATTATATCATAAGCTCGAGATAAAACATACCCACGCCCCTCCAATAAAAACATAATTTAATAAGCTTGAGAAAAAGAAGAAGATCAAAAGGTATAAACCAAACCTTACTCTGATAACTTTCCCGAAGTATGCTAAGCTCTCCTCGTAGGTACTCGTAGTTTACATTAGTCTCCCCTTGCCAGTGTGAGCGCGTCAAAGGAGAACGGGATCAGCTTCTTCGCCAGCTTCAGGAGGGCGAGCGAAGGCGCCAGGAACTTCTTAGTTCTCTTCAGTTGCTTCAGAGTCAGGTAGGTCAGATGGGGTCAGACTGGGCTTGGTGAGACGACGAGGGGAGTATCAGGAAAGGGAAAATAAACAAGAAAGAACTCTTTGATTTCGAATGATTGGCGTAAAGGCCGTTATAGATGGCTATTTTCAGGTTATCTCAAGTTGCAAATGGTCACACGAGCGCTAGAAATACCAAGGGCCTTTTTATCTGATCATGACCTTTGACCTCGCAGGTGCAGACGCTGGAGGAGGAGGTCACGGTAGCGACGGAGAGCAGAGCAGAGGCGGAGCGTCGAGCGTCGGAAACCCAACGTGACAATCTCGCTCTGCACGATCGCCTGGCCGCGCAGGAGGTGAGGGAGAGAGAGATATTGAGAGATAGGTAGATTGAGAGATGGACTGATGAATATATAAATAGATGAATAGAAGAATAAAAGAATTAGTGAATAGATGAATATATACATATATATATTATATATATTTATATATATACATATATGAATATATATATATATATATATATATATATATATATATATATATACACACACACACACACACACACACACATGATTCGACTTACACTTACACATCCCAAGAAACACACACAACAAACATGCATTCAAGAATACGCCAATCCACATCTCTCACACTATAAAAAAATGTATTATTCCTCCCTTCGAACCCTCCCTTAACATATACGAAACTTAGAACAAACAGACAACAACCATAACCCTCCTGCTCTCCTTCAGACAAGTGGCAGTGTGGAGAGATTAGGGCGCCAGCTAGAGGACACGGTGGCGGCCCTCACCAGCGCCCGTCAGGAGGCCGCAGCGAGGGCGGAGCAGGTCAGGAGGAGTCGTCAGGAGGTCGAACAGCTGACGGAAACCCTCACTTACGAGAAGCAGTTAAACGCCTCGTTGCATGATCAGGTTCGTCGACTTGGTTGCGAAGGGGACTTGATTTTATAAAGTGATTATTTTTTCTTGTGTAATGAATGAGTATATTTGTGCCTTGATGTACCCGCTTCAGTGAGGACATAGATGTTTTTTTTCACGTATCCACACGTACAGTCATCCACACTGAGTATATTTGTACCTTGATGTACCCGCTTCAATAAGGACAAAAACGTATTTTTTTCCCGTATCCACACGTGCAGTCATCCACACTGAGTGTATTTGTGCCTTGAAATACCCGCTTCAGCAAGGACAAAAACGAATTTTTTTCACGTATCCACACGTACAGTCGTCCACACTGAGTATATTTGTACCTTGAAGTACCCGCTTCAGCAAGGACAAAAACGTATTTTTCCACGTATCCACACGTGCAGTCATCCACACTGAGTATATTTGTACCTTAAAGTACCCGCTTCAATAAGGACAAAAACGTATTTTTTTCACGCATCCACACGTGCAGTCGTCCACACTGGCATTCTCCCACAACAAATTATTCTGATCACAGGTGGAAGGGTTGGTGAAGGAGGCAGGATCTCTTGACGTGAAGGTGGCCGATCACCAGCAGGAGATCAGAAGGCTAAACCGGGAACTACACCAGAAGAACAGGCAGGTCAGTTCAATGGAAGTGTAGGTCAGTTTAAGCTACTCGAATCCACTGTGATGCTTAAGATCAAATAGGCTCCAAGCTTTGAGATATTTTTTATTCACTTTCCTCTTCCTACAGATGGGCTCTCTGCAGACTCAGTTAGACGGCGCGAAGAGCCAGATCGCGTCGTTGGAGGAACTGCTCGAGAAGAAGTCTGGAGAAAATCAACTTCTGCAAGAGACTCGTGCACAGCTCACCGCGGTAAGGTGGACGCACCCTTATCTATCTATCTATCTATGTATCTATGTATCTATGTACATACACATATTTATACATGTGTATATCTGTATGTATGTATTTATGTATATATGTGTGTATGTATATGTATACACACACACATATATATGTAAACACACACACACACAAAAAAAACAAACAAAAAAAAACATGAGTTCACTTTATCTAATATTTAATCTTATAATCAACATCAGAACATAATCATGTGGCATTAGGCCTTTTAGCTCTTGCATGGAGCCCTAAAAAATCAAAACACGTCCTTGCAGGCGAGGAGGGAAGTTGCAAGAGCAGAGGAGCAAGCGTCCGTGAGCAAGAAGGAACTTCAGGACGCCCGTGAGAAGATCTCGCGGCTCGAACGACACGCTCGGGAAACGGTATGTGAGAGAGAGAAAGAGAGAGAGAGAGAGAGAGAGAGATTGAGAGAGAGAGAGAGAGAGAGAGAGTGTGTGTGTGTGCGTGCGTGTGTGTGTATATGTGTGGGCGTGCTTATGAGTTATATCATGTAACCTACGGCAATGAAACAAGAAAGAGACGAACATACACAACCTTACAACCTAAAAGTGAATACAACACACAACATTCCAAAGTTCGTCATAGTGTTCCGCCAGATCATAACACAATACATCCCCATTTCCTTAACGCACGAATACCCGACCTTACCATCGCACCGCAGGAAGAGGAACGTGAGAAGGAGGTGGCGGCGTTGGCGGAGCGTCTGACGTCAGCACACGAGGACAGCGTGAGGCGCCTGGAGGACACTCTGCTCACATACACGCGCATACAGGCTCACGATGAACTACAGGTGAGTTACAGTGAGTTTTTATGTAATGAGGAGCTTATATGAGGAATGAGATACTGAATTTAAGTACCGAGGGTGAAAATGATACTTCGGTGATATCCGTTCACGACTGTTAAAAAAAAAAAAAAAAAAAAAAATGCTTTAATATTTGCGTCCTAATACGTCCTTTTTATACCTCCTTCCCTACGACGCGTATGCATCCTGTAGGTGGAGAACCTGGAGGAGGCGCTGGCGGAAGTAGGAGGACGCCTGGGACAGTGCGAAGTGCAATTGCGCGAGAGCGAGCGAGAGAGGGACGGCCTCGCACGATCCTTGCAACACGAGATCTCGCGAAGGGAAGCTGATGGTCAGGAACACCATGCGCAGGTCGCTCGCCTCACGCAGGAGACAGCTCTGCTCAGGGTCAGTTTGGTTGCCTTCTCATGTTACCTTTTTCGTCGTTTTGGTTCTCTTTTATTTACTTTTTTTTTCAGATTCAAGACTTGTTTTTTTTTAATTCCTGTGTCAGAAATTTAAGATCTTTCGTTTTTTTTCTTGCATTTCCCTTATCGCAAATTTAAACCCTTGTGTCATTCTCATTTAAAATTTCAGTGTCAAGAAATCTAAAACATCAAGCTCGTATTTTTTCGTAGTTTTTCACTTCA
>NW_028234415.1:7519012-7526512 GCF_977035675.1 Penaeus japonicus | reverse complement strand
TGCGCAGACGACGGGACGGGACGCCACGCAACCCCGTATGCAACCGCAGGAGGTGAGGGTCTTCTGGTTGTCATTCTTGGCTGTTATTTTCATTTTTTTTATATTGATTTGTTTATATTTGGCAGGAGAGTTTTCTTGTGTAAGGTGTTTGGGTTATTGCAGCTTTGATTGATATGGAACGGATATATTTTTTTGGTTCGTTTGTAGGAGGTGAGGCTCTGTGGTCATGGTTGATGGCCAAGGCATATATATTCATTCATCGTTTATGTGTGTATATATAAGATATAAAATATATCTATAAAATATATCAATATATATATTATATATATATGTTATATATATATATTTAAATATATATGTATATATATTATATATTCCTTAAAATAGTTTTATAATATATATAAACACTATATATATATATATTTGGTGTGGTGTGTTATATATAAATCTTTATATATATAATATATTATATATATATATATATATACTATATATATATATGTATATATAGATATAGATAGATAGATAGATAGTTGGATATATAAACCTAAATTTATTTATTTATTCGTTATCATTAATAGTTTAAGTACTGCATATTTTTTATCATATCATTTTTTTCCATAACAGTTAGGGTAGTTGCAAAAATTTATTCATTTGACATACCTATCTCCCGTACCAGACTGATTAATCCGTCAGTTTTTTTTCCCCTCGTAAATATCAAGTTTATTAACATCTAATAAAAAACATGATCCAAATGCCGTAACCGTTGATACGCCAAGATCGAACACGAAAAGGGCGGAGCGCGAAGCTATTTATGAATGGGCGTTAGGCAGATAAATCAGGGAGAAAGTACAAGTAGTAATGAGAGATTTATGAATGAGTATTTAGCGGAATAAGCGGAGAGCGGAGGATCTACACATAGCAAGGAATTATTCAGCTTTGATGATTATAAAAAAAAAGAAAAAGAAACGGATTATGTACATATATTAATGATTTTATTTCCCCTCCCTCCTCCCTCCCCTTTTCTCCTTCTCCCTCCTGCCTCCTCCCTCCTCCTTCCTCCCTCCTCCTTCCTCTCTCCTCCCTCCTTCCTCCTCCTCCCTCCTCCCTCCTCCTCCTTCTTCCCTCCTCCCTTACACACAGGTGGAGTCGCTCGAGGATGAAGTGTCGAGGTTGAAGCATGTGGAAATTTTACTAGGCCCATCTGGAAACTTTAGTAGCCCCATGTGGAAATTTTAGTAGCCCCATGTGGAAATTTTACTAGGCCCATCTGGAAACTTTAGTAGCCCCATGTGGAAATTTTAGTAGTCCCATCTGGAAATTTTAGTAGTCCCATGTGGAAATTTTAGTAGCCCCATGTGGAAATTTTAGTAGGCCCATCTGGAAATTTTAGTAGCCCCATGTGGAAATTTTAGTAGTCCCATCTGGAAATTTTAGTAGTCCCATGTGGAAATTTTAGTAGCCCCATGTGGAAATTTTACTAGGCCCATCTGGAAACTTTAGTAGCCCCATGTGGAAATTTTAGTAGGCCCATCTGGAAATTTTAGTAGCCCCATGTGGAAATTTTAGTAGTCCCATGTGGAAATTTTAGTAGTCCCATGTGGAAATTTTAGTAGCCCCATGTGGAAATTTTAGTAGCCCCATCTGGAAATTTTAGTAGGCCCATGTGGAAACTTTAGTAGCCCCATGTGGAAATTTTAGTAGGCCCATCTGGAAATTTTAGTAGCCCCATGTGGAAATTTTAGTAGCCCCATCTGGAAATTTTAGTAGTCCCATGTGGAAATTTTAGTAGCCCCATCTGGAAACTTTAGTAGCCCCATGTGGAAATTTTAGTAGGCCCATCTGGAAATTTTAGTAGCCCCATGTGGAAATTTTAGTAGCCCCATCTGGAAATTTTAGTAGCCCCATGTGGAAATTTTAGTAGCCCCATGTGGAAATTTTAGTAGCCCCATGTGGAAATTTTAGTAGCCCCATGTGGAAATTTTAGTAGCCCCATGTGGAAATTTTAGTAGCCCCATGTGGAAATTTTACTAGGCCCATCTGGAAACTTTAGTAGCCCCATGTGGAAATTTTAGTAGTCCCATCTGGAAATTTTAGTAGTCCCATGTGGAAATTTTAGTAGCCCCATGTGGAAATTTTAGTAGCCCCATGTGGAAATTTTAGTAGCCCCATGTGGAAATTTTAGTAGTCCCATGTGGAAATTTTAGTAGCCCCATGTGGAAATTTTAGTAGCCCCATGTGGAAATTTTACTAGGCCCATCTGGAAACTTTAGTAGCCCCATGTGGAAATTTTAGTAGTCCCATCTGGAAATTTTAGTAGTCCCATGTGGAAATTTTAGTAGCCCCATGTGGAAATTTTAGTAGCCCCATGTGGAAATTTTAGTAGCCCCATGTGGAAATTTTAGTAGTCCCATGTGGAAATTTTAGTAGGCCCATCTGGAAACTTTAGTAGCCCCATGTGGAAATTTTAGTAGTCCCATCTGGAAATTTTAGTAGCCCCATGTGGAAATTTTAGTAGCCCCATGTGGAAATTTTAGTAGCCCGATCTGGAAATTTTACTAGGCCCATCTGGAAACTTTAGTAGCCCCATGTGGAAATTTTAGTAGTCCCATCTGGAAATTTTAGTAGTCCCATGTGGAAATTTTACTAGGCCCATCTGGAAACTTTAGTAGCCCCATGTGGAAATTTTAGTAGTCCCATCTGGAAATTTTAGTAGTCCCATGTGGAAATTTTAGTAGCCCCATGTGGAAATTTTAGTAGCCCGATCTGGAAATTTTAGTAGCCCCATGTGGAAATTTTACTAGGCCCATCTGGAAACTTTAGTAGCCCCATGTGGAAATTTTAGTAGTCCCATCTGGAAATTTTAGTAGGCCCATGTGGAAATTTTAGTAGCCCCATGTGGAAATTTTAGTAGTCCCATGTGGAAATTTTAGTAGCCCCATGTGGAAATTTTAGTAGCCCCATGTGGAAATTTTAGTAGTCCCATCTGGAAATTTTAGTAGCCCCATGTGGAAATTTTAGTAGCCCCATGTGGAAATTTTAGTAGCCCCATCTGGAAATTTTAGTAGCCCCATGTGGAAATTTTACTAGGCCCATCTGGAAACTTTAGTAGGCCCATCTGGAAACTTTAGTAGCCCCATGTGGAAATTTTAGTAGTCCCATCTGGAAATTTTAGTAGTCCCATGTGGAAATTTTAGTAGCCCCATGTGGAAATTTTAGTAGCCCGATCTGGAAATTTTACTAGGACCACATGTCAGGAAATTTTACTAGCCCCATGTGGAAGTTTTAGTAGCCCATCTGGAAACTTAAAGTAGTCCCATCGGGAAATTTTAGTAGCTCCATCTGGAAACTTTAGTATCCCCATCTAGAAACTTAAAGTATCCCCATCTGAAAAAAACAAACCACCACAACTATACAGTCATTGCAGTTTACCAAAGAACCAAAACGGAAGAAACAACAACAAAAGCCACTTTCTTGATAATACGCCTGTCACCCCCTTACAGGTTCTTGGCCGAGAGAAACACTTCCCTCCAACGACTCAACCACGACCTCACCCTCCAGCTGCACGACCTACGCTCCCGACTCGGACTCACGCTGGCTCCCTCGCCCTCCGAGGTCAGTTGTCGTGACCTCGGCTGGGGATTCTTTTCGTTTTTGGTCGCTGTTTTTTTTTTCTTTTTTTATAGGATGAGACGTGATGTGGATGGCGACTGAGGGAGATATGGATTTTTGTTTGGTTTCTGGTATTAAAACTGAAAGAGAGAGAGAGAAAGAGAAAGACATAAAGAGAAACAGGAAGAAAAGGAAAGAGAAAGAGGAATGCTTTATATATGCATATATATATGTATATATATATATATATATATATATATATATATATATATATATGAGAGAGAGAGAGAGAGAGAGAGAGAGAGAGAGAGAGAGAGAGAGAGAGAGAGACAGAGAGAGATAGAGAGAGAAGAGAAAGATAGAATAGCAAAAAAATCTATTAAAAAAACACCCTCCTCCCACTCCTACAGAGGCCAAGCAAGGTGGGCGGCGTGCTCGTGGGCGGCCTCAGTTCCCCGCGAGTGATATCTCCCGTTGTGGGCGTCACGTCTCCCAGGATTCCCTCGGCTACGCCCTCTCTGGACAGCGTCTTGGGCTTGGCTAACCACACGGACTGCAAACCCGAGGATGGACTAAGCGTGAGTGATAGGCCTATACTCAGCCTTGCTTTAGGCGGACGGTTTATTGTTTATTTTGTTTTATATGAATAAGGACGCACCATTTCGGGAAGTGACACACACACACACACACACACACACACACATACACACACACACACACACACACACACACACGCACGCACGCACGCACGCACACACAAGGCTCAAAAGTTACATAATTCATTAAGACAACCCAGAGATATAGAAACTTAAAAAAAGAAGAAAGTAACACCCTACCTGAAACTTACCTCCCCCCTCCCCCCCACAGACGTGCTCCTCGGGCAGTAACAGCAGCAGTAGCAGTAGCAGTATGCCTGCAAACAATCTATAGAGCGGAAGTCGCGGTGCCAATGCCCGGGCAGATGAGCATATACCAACCCATACCCTTTTTCCCGGTTCCTCTTTCATACCACAAAACTCACCACGGTTCCTTCCACCTCGATCGACTGGCTTCGCTCGCTGATTCTCTCCTTGTTACTTCTAGGTTAGTGGCGAGGGGATTGATTATTCTTTGTCACTTGTTACTTCTAGGTAAGTGGCGAGGGGATTGATTATTCTTTGTCACTTGTTACTTCTAGGTAAGTGGCGAGGGGATTGATTATTCTTTGTCACTTGTTACTTCTAGGTAAGTGGCGAGGGGATTGATCATTCTTTGTCACTTGTTACTTCTAGGTAAGTGGCGAGGGGATTGATTATTCTTTGTCACTTGTGACTTCTAGGTAAGTGGCGAGGGGATTGATCATTCTTTGTCACTTGTTACTTCTAGGTAAGTGGAGAGGGGATTGATCATTCTTTGTCACTTGTTACTTCTAGGTAAGTGGCGAGGGGATTGATTATTCTTTGTCACTTGTTACTTCTAGGTAAGTGGCGAGGGGAGTGATCATTCTTTGTCATTGAAGTGTGATTCATTTTAAAGTGATGGTTCTAAGCATATGAGTTTTGTAGACTATAAGCCGGTGTAAATTCTATACGTTTTACGTCATGGGTGATAGAGTTACTTAGAAAGAAATGATAGTTTTTAGTTTTCATTGTGAAGACGTTGTAGTATGGAATTTCAAATTTTATGTAGCTGGACAGAAGTTAAAGTTAGAGTTTAAATTAACAATGATGCAAATAAAATATTCGCCATCATTAGCTATGTCATTCTAAAAATCACGTTTAAAAGTTATAGTTTATGATAAGTAAATATGATAAAAAAATGAATATGTGTAATAAAATAATAATGATCACAATAAAAAAAAAAATCTGAATGTAATTATCATATGTGTAATGGTGGCATTTGTAATCTCAGCTTCCATTTACCAACCGACAGGAACATCAGCAGGTCATCGGGTTTCGAGTCCGGGTCATGCTACGGCAAGGTCACTTCCGCCACGTCTCTTACTGACCTCGTAACCCTCGCCAGTCCAAGCCACACCACAAGGTCGAGCCTCCACTATGGCAAGAAGTTCTCGTGTTCCACAGGGAACCTCACCAACCTCAGCCACGGGTACGCCCCCTCCTCCGCCTCCTCCTCCTCGCCGACTTCGAAATACAACCCCTACAGAACGAGCGACATAAGCTCCCTCTTGGCCTCCCCGGGGTCGAAGGTCAAGGGGGCGGGGCGAGGCGGGGAGGTCATCCTCGGAACGCCGGTGAGAGAGAGAAGGTCCTCGCACCACCAGATGTTCCTCACTGACAGCATCGAGGAGACCGAGGAAGAGTCCTACTCGGTGCAGGACTTCGAGGTGTCAAACCCTCCAAGGGAATCCGGTCCCGCGCCGCCCACTCGGCAAGCCCTTGAGCCCACCAGTGGGTCTCAGGCCACGCAGACGTCCATCCACGTCTCCGCCTGCACCCAGACCAACGATTCCATGCAGGGCCAGACCGTGCAAGTCTTCCACGCGACGGCGATGGGCGAGAGGGAGACGTCGGCGTGAAGAGGAGGGTCGTTTCAGAGGAGTGTTGAATTCTGTCTCGGCGAAGGCGGAGTTCTGGCTGTGAGAAAACATACACACACACACACACACACACACACACACACACACACACACACACACACACACACACACACACACACACACACACACACAACCCACACACACAGACACAAACACAAAACACAACGCCAAGCCTGTGAGGTAATATGAAGTGAATGCGGAAGAATGTAAAATACACTGCATCGCTGAAAAAAACCGTAATCAGTTGTGACGCAGTGACGGAGTTCTGAATTCGATGCAGCTCTGTGGAAGGATCTCGAGTAGAAATACTGAAGCCAAAACTGAGCTCGGCCACGGTCGACGACGAGCCGCGGGGCTCTCTTGTACTTAACCGTCCAAAAGGATTGTCGACGTGTCGGCTGTTTCTGAAAGTAGCGAGGTATCACATACACACGCACGCACGCACACACTCACACACACTCACACACACACTCAGTCTCTCTCTCTCTCTCTCTCTCTCTCTCTCTCTCTCTCTCTCTCTCTCTCTCTCTCTCTCTCTCTCTCTCTCTCTCTCTCTCTCTCTCTCATACACACATACTTCCACATATATAAGCAAGTACAGCAATGGTGTGGTCCCGAGAGAGAAATTATTCTCCAGTCAGTCCAGTTCAGTAAAGAGACAAGCTTCCTTCATGGCTTTGTTTATAGCGCAGACAACTGGGTCTCTTTTTTTGACTGATTCAGTTCAGGCGAACCTTTTCTAACGACACTTCTTTGGAGTCCTCAAAGTACGTAAAGGCTCGCGGCAACTTTACTTTTAATCTTTATATCAAACTCATCTATCCATTCGCTATATTCATCGTTTTCCGGCTTCCGGCATTTCTAACAAGCTTGTTTATTCATTTTTTTTTGTCCTTTTCTTTTAGTTCTGTAACCTAGCTTGTGAAAATTTTAAACTAGCTCTTCTACTTACTCCCTTTTTGACTGTTCTTTGCTAGTTCTGTGAACCAATTTTCAACCCTGATAATTAGCCTGGCTGTTCATTTTCTACGCTACAATTATCCAGTTGAATTAAGTTAAGTGAAATCAGATTAATTATCCACTTAATTAACCATATTCACGCTCTGCTATCACTCTTCCCTAACTACATACCTTAGCATTTGACCTTTTATGACCAGTTCGTCTATTTAATCAGTCATGTCCATTACTAAATACTGTAATCTGACCTTCCTAACTAGCCTGTCAGTTCATTTGTTACTGCCATACTTATCTAGTTCCATAATCTAGTTCTCTAACTAGCTTTTGTATTTATTTAGTGCTGTTAAATGAAAAGTTCTATAACGAAGCCGCTAACTAGCTTGTCAGTACAT
>NW_028234415.1:7496512-7499012 GCF_977035675.1 Penaeus japonicus | reverse complement strand
TATTAGTGTCGTTTTTATTATCATTCTTAATATCATTATCACCATTGATAATGATAATAATATTAATGTAAGTGATGATAATGATAATGAAAAATATTAATTGAGGATAATTATTATGACTTTTAATTTATGCTTTTATGATTATCATTATTACTATACTAATAGTTATCATTGTTACTATCATAATCATAATAATTTCCTATCATTATCATTATTATAATGATAATAATAATAATAGTAATAATAATGATAATAAATAATAATAACCATTATTCTTATCATTATGATCATTATCATCAACATTAACCCCATCATTATCATCGTCATTATCACCTCTTATCACTATTACTGCAGTATTGTTACCAGTTATATTATAATCATCCTTATCATCACTATCATTGGTAGTATAATTATCTTGTTGATGAAGGTGACGATGATAATGAAAGTGATGATAATGATCATCATCTGCATTAATCATTATATTATGGCGATTTTCATCCCCGTTATCATTGCTACAATCATTATCATCATCATTTTCATCACTATTACTGTTATAATTATCAATACTTTTACCATTATTGCTATTTTCATTATCATTGTTATTATCATTATAATCACTATCATTATTATTGCTATCCATGTCATTATCCTCATCATCATTATTCTTTTTTGCTATTGTTATCATTATCCTTACCATTATAATCATTACTATTATCATTATCATAATTATCATCATCACTGTGAGAATGATAATGATATTAATGATGAATATAATGATAAGAAGAATAACAGTAACGATGATTATGATTATGATGATATTAACAATATTAATGATGATGAAGATATAATGATAATAACAATATCAATTATGATGATATAATGATAATAACAATTTTAATAAAGATGATACTACTACTACTCCTATTTCTACTACTACAACTAATGATAATGATATTAATGATGATGATGATAATAATTATAGTAATAATGATAATAATGATAGTAATATGAAGGATGTTAATAATAATTATGATAATGATAGTAATGCTAATAATAATAGTAATAATGATAATGAAAATAATATTGATAATGATAATATTAATAATGATAATAATGATAATAGTAATAATGATAATGAAAATAATAGTAATAATGATAATCATAATTACTATTAACATCATCATCATTATTATCATTGCTATTGATATTGTTATTATTCATCTTATTCATACTCTTGTCTTTTTAACAGTTTTTCAGTTGTTATTTATTCCGTTACGATGACGGAAAGAAAAAGAGAAAGAAAAATACAATGATGATAGTCCTAAATATGTTGATGATGATAATGAGAATAATAATAACAACAGGGATAAAAATGATAAGAATAATTGTGAGAGTAATATAGATAATAACAATAAAGAAGATAACAGCGATAACAATGGAAAGAATAAGGGGAACAAAGGAAGGCATAATGATAATAGTGACAATGATGATAACAATAGTAATAACAATGTTGATAATGATGGAGATAATGATAATAGTAATGATTGTAAAGGATTATAATGATAAGTAGTAAAAAAGAATAATAGAAAATAACAGTAATGACGATAATGATGATAGTAATGTAATGATAATGATGATAGTAATGTAATGATAATGATAAAAAGTAATAACGATCATAAAAAGTGATAATGATTTTATTAATAGTAAGGATAATGATAATAGTAATGATACGGATGATTATGGTAATAATGATAATAATATAGTAATGATAATGATAATAACAATGGTAATAATGACAATGCTAATGCTAATAATGCTAATGATATCAATGGTAGTGAAAATAACCATGATTATGTCAAAAATCATAATAATGATAGCAATGATAACTATGAGGATAATGATAATATCATCAGTAACAATATCGATAAACAGGAACAAGAGGTTATGTTGAGTTATGGTGAGGATAGTGTACAAAACGAGTCCCCGTTATAGTGTTTACTATCAACGAACTTAGCATCTCTAATATAATCTTATCTGATGTTTCTTAATGCATTTTACGACTATATTAGTCAATCAAAGGTGAACGTACCTTCACTATCAACAAAATCTGTTCTATTAATTGCTAATGAGTGTTGTATTGAATCGATAATAAACTATTTATTGGCGATGTGGAAGCAAATTGTGTTGTTAGCTGAAGTGATATTTTATATGTGTAACAAGCAGGAAATAGGTTGTTATGTATAGTTTCAGCATTTGTGATATGGTGATTGTTGTGGTCGTTATGGACATACAAATTACGGTATTCTGACTTTTTAAAATGTGTATCAATATCAACCATGAGGTTTTATGATAGTGATTATCAAGTTAGTACGTCTGCCCACGTCACTTTCTCTTCCTATCCTCTCTCTCTACTCTGGTAAGATCTTTTTACATTTTTATTTCGTTTCCATCATCTGTCTCTCTCCTTTCCTTCTCTCTTCCTTTTATTTTTTCTTTTCTC
>NW_028234415.1:7476512-7479012 GCF_977035675.1 Penaeus japonicus | reverse complement strand
TCATTATTATTATTTTCATTATCTTTATTATTATTATTATTATTAGTATCATTATTGTTATTATTATTATTATTATCATTATTACTATCACTGTTGTTATTATCATTATTATTTTCATTATTATTAATATCATTATCATTATCACCGGCATCATCATTATCAGTAGTATTATTAACATCGTTATTACTATCAGTATTATCAGCATTATTATCATTACCATTATTATCGTCATTAATATTACCATCATCATCATTATTATTACTATTATCATAATCTTTATCACTATTATCTTTATCATTTTTATTATCATTAACATTATTTTAATCATTACTATCATTATCATCCTTATAATCATTATTGATATCATATACATTATTTTTATCATTATTATTATCATCCCCATTACTATCATTATTATTCTTATAATTATGATAATTATCATGATAAATATCACTATCATTATTATCATTTATATCATTATTATTATTTTTTCTATTATCATTATTACATCATTGTTATCATCGGCATTGTAATCGTTATTGTCATTACATCATTAATGTTATTATTATGAAATATCAGTACTATTACTATTACAATTATCTTTATTGTTATCATCGTTATTATAATCATCATCATTAACATTGTCATTACCATCATCATCATTATTCTTGCAATGACTGCTGCTGTTATTACTATTACTATTACAGTATTACTATTACTACAACTAGTAATGCTACTACTACTAGTAACACTGTTATTTTTATCATTATTATCATCATTATCATCATTACCATTACCATTAAAATCTTTACCATCACATCATCACCAAATTCAACATCATAATCACCAACATCATAATCACCATCCTCCTCCTCACCATCCTCAGTCTCATCACCATCATCATCATAATCACCATTAAATTCCCCATTGAGTGCAACATCAACCACAGTAAATTACGATCATGCAAGCGCAAGGTTATTGTGTGACAGGGAGAGGGACTTGACACACACGCGCTCACACCTTCACCTGTTCAAATATCGACTGTGGTTTAAAACCCCCCTACCCACTTTTAGTTTCTTTGAGTGTTGCCCTTTTTTAAAATTTCGGGTGTGAGTAAATGGCGATAGAGGAAATATTTCCGTTTTTTTTTTTTTTTTTTTTTTTTTTTTTTTTTTTTTTGAGGGGGGGGGTGTCAAGGGACGGTGGGGGAGGGGAGAGGGGGAGGGGGGAGGGGAGAGGGGGAGGGCGGGAGAAGGGGGAGGGGGGCAGGAGAGGGAGGTATTTTGATTAATTTGTGGGTTACGTGAGATGTTTGTGTGTGTGTTTGTGTGTGTGTCTATGTGAATGTATTTTTTGTGTGTGTGTGTGTGTGATTGTGTGTGTGTGTGTGTGTGTGTGTCTGTGTTCGTAATTTTGAGTACGAGTACATAGGTTATATTTGTTAATCACATTCTTTACGTGAACATGTGTTTCTGTATGTATGTGTGGTGACGTATACATGCATGCGCAAAACAGCACGCATTTTATTGCATATTTATCATGCATTCATGATTGTGTTGACGCAAAGGGGAGGTAGAGAAGGGGAAGAAAAGAAGGAGGAGGAGGAGGAGGAAGGGGAAAGGGGGGAGGGAGGGAAGGAGGAGGAGGAGGAAGGGGAAAGGGGGGAGGGAGGAGGAGGAGGAAGGGGAAAGGGGGGAGGGAGGAGGAGGAGGAAGGGGAAAGGGGGAGGAAGGGGAAAGGGAGGAGGGAGGAAGAGGAGGAAGGGGAAAGGGGGGAAGGAGGGAAGGAGGAGGAGGAAGGGGAAAGGGAGGAAGGAGGGAGGGAGGGGGGAGTGGGGGGTACAAGTGCTGAGAAAGTGCTTAAGAACGCAAGAAATTCCCGGAACTGTCAAGTGGTTCATCGGGTTTCATTTGTTTTTCCTCTATTTTTTCCCACCCCAACTCTCGTTTTTTCCCCCTTTTTCAAATAACCAAGAACAGAAAACCTTGTTCTTCAGAGTTCGTTAATTTGGCACGTTTCGCAAAGCTCACTTCCGCCCTCCCCCCTTCCCCTTCCCCCCCAACCCCCTCCCCTTCCCCCCAACCCCTTCCCCGCTAAAAAAAAAAAAAAAAAAAAAAAAACATCATTATAATACTACTAAACATAAAATTAATCATACGAAAAGTCCTGCTAATGATCCAGCTTTTGTGTCACGGAGCCCTTGGTAAGAATTAGGACGTCGGTGCCCACTTTCAGCCGTGACAGTCAGTCAGTCGTGCCCTTTTCGAACCTCGGACCGTGAGCAGGATTCGAACCCATTGGCTTGGATACCTTCTTGTTCTTACCTGCGTGTATCACTAATATTAATAATGATCATACCGATTTTTATGATGGTGGTAATGATGGTATGGATGATGATAGTGCAATAGTGATGATAGGGGTGATAATAGTGCAATAATGATGATAGGGGTGATAATAGTGCAATAATGATGATAGGGATGATAATAGTGCAATAATGATG
>NW_028234415.1:7429012-7441512 GCF_977035675.1 Penaeus japonicus | reverse complement strand
CAATCAGGTAGGCACGCAGGAAGGGAGGTATGCAAGCAGGCATGAAGACAGGCAGAGACGAAAGCAGGCAGGCCAGAAAGCATATAGCCTGACCTAGCAACAACACGCGCGCGCCGCCGGTGCTTACATGAACGCACCCACTCGAACACCTCTTTAATCCGGCCTTGTATCCGGGGGTGAGTGTGTGTGTGTGTGTGTGTGTGTGTACACGAACGTGTCACCACTCACGAGTCTTGTAATCAGATGTACACACGAATGTCATGTGTTCTTGCGTGTACACATGACGTCACTCTAGAGGTCGTGTACCCGGGAGTAAGCATGAGTATGACGTCACTCACCGTGAATCCAGATGAATGCGAGGATTGCTAGTGCCGAGTACACGAACGCACAGCCAATCACGGTGGAGTAAGTCGTGATGAGTACAGACAGGAAAGTTTGATTCAAAGGAAATTGCTCATTAAAGACATGCGTTGCATTTATTTTATTTTCTTACATAGATAGCTATTGATCAAATCCACTCTGTGACAAAGGGTTTGATTTAAATGTTTCTGGAATTATATTCGTGTCTCAGACCTGCGTAAGTAGACATAGACACACACACACACACACACACACACACACACACACACACACACACACACACACACACACACACAAACACACACACACACACGGCGGCAAGCACATGCACACGCACACAAGAACAGACACACGTACACACACACACGACAACGCTTACACACACACACACACAACCATATAATATATTTATTTCCTTGAGCATATGTTGCTAAGTTGAAATCAGTGGTACCAAAGTTAAGGATTCACAGAAATATGCAATGCAAATATTCCGGACTGCGAGTGTTGCCAAGGGCCGCCGGTGTTATCAAGATCCAATTCATTCATTGTCTAAGCCTCGATCGCGTTGCTTTAATATCGTGCGATAGGCTTGCAAACCAGAGCAAAGCAATTTTACCGGTATCCAAGTCAGGCTGTCGCTGGGGCAGTTAATTGATCAGTGATAACACGGCTCCACCGAAAAGTTTTGTTCGGTGTAATAATATTGACAGGCTATCAGTGCTACCAAGGCAGGAGTATTGCATTACGCTAATACCTCCAAATTACAGGACACCCGAATTATTCTAGGTTGCAAATAATGTTGCGAGACAATAATACTAAAACTATGCAATCATATCAACAAGGCATTTTTATAATGTGACCGTCATGATAAAGGGAGGTAAAAGGAATCACTATCAACTCATGATAAAGGGAGGTAAAAGGAATCGCCATAAACTCATGATAAAGGGAGGTAAAAGGAATCACCGTAAACTCATGGTAAAGGGAGGTAAAAGGAATCGCCGTAAACTCATTGTAAAGGGAGGTAAAAGGAATCACCATAAATTCATGGCAAAGGGAGGTTAAAGGAATCACCGTAAACCCATTGTAAAGGGAGGTAAAAGGAATCACCGTAAACAAAGGGAGGTAAAAGGAATCACCGTAAACAAAATATTGAATTGCAACAGACCCCGAATATACTGGAGTGCGTTTTGAAACTGGATTAGGAATTCGACATGAGGCACAAGCTAAATCAGAGTCACCATATAGCTTTAGAGTTATATTTAGTAAGTATTACAAGAGTACTGGTAATGACATAACTACCTCGTTGTTAAACATAACTTCATATTGGGTTGTTCGAAGGAATCACTTTATTGATCACTAGACTGTAAGGAAAGGTAAGTATTATATCCTTGTTTCTGTATGATAATGAATTGTAATGTGACTTAGTGTTAGTCACTGCATATGATATGATTAATCTGATAAAATGAAGTTTTTTAAAAAGATGATAGGATTTCTGATTTTTTAGTGTTAGTGGTTAACTCCCTTTCACTGAATGACCATTATCAAGATTTTTTTTTGTTTTTAATGTTGTAATTTACAACTTACAAAAGTTTAGTTCATAGTATTATCAATGATATAGTTTTTTTATTTATATTTATATTTTTTTCTTTAACTAGAGTGGTTCTGAAAACGAGTGTTTTAGTCTTACGAATTTTACAAACAAATTTAAGATAATCATAAATCTTATATTTTAAGGATTTTGTTTTTAGAATGCGGTCTGGTTGTGGTAAGCCACATAAATAAACAAAATACTATTATTGCAATTATGCCTTGCAATGCATCATTATAGAATATGATAGGGTCAAAAAAAACAAAAACGTTACTAGTCTCATTTTTCCTAGGGCGAATTTTTTTTTTTTTTTTTTTTGACATTTTCGTAGAATCGTGTTTTTGGAACTGTGTCAAGGGCCTTCTTTATGTTTGCTTTTGTGTAAATGTGGATGGAATGCCTTGACTAGCGAGGTGTAAAAAGTGTATTGGGACAAGTAGGAGGAGGCGAGGAATGGTTCGATTACATGTGTACATACTCGAATTTATCCCACACACACGTACACATGCACACACACCCACCCACACACACACACACACACACATATATATATATACATATACATACATATATACATACATATATACATGTATATATATATATATATATATATACATATCTGTCTATCTATCAATCTCTCTATGTAAGTAGATATATAAATATTTATACATGTGTGTGGGTGGATGGGTGCGTACGAGCGAGCGGGCTTCAAAGATGAATTACTCAAAATGATATCATAGATTGATTAACTCACACACACACACAAAGACAAACACGTGTGTATATATCCCACAGATAACCTCATCAACACAGTATTATAGATTCCATCCCACTTTCTTCCCCCAAAATACACACACACACGCACGCACACCATTCCCCCTTCAGGACAGAGCCGGTCCTGAAGCGTTACCAACAGTATTGCCAAGGTGTGATACAGCAGTGTTGTCAAGGTGTTGCACAGCAGTGTTGCCAAGGTGTGTCGCCGCGTGTGTGTGTAGGCCCGGAGTCCTGTGATGGTTGCTAGGCAAAGAAGTTAAAGCTGACCCTCCGCTGTGAACCTTGTGTGACCTGAACCCCGTGACCTCAACCCGTGACTACTTGAACCTGTGACCTAAGTTGACTATAAGTTATAGAAAGGGTGGAATAAGGGGGGATGTAGAGAGTAAAGGAAAGTAAAGGAGGGAAGAGGGGGTGGGGAGGAAATATAGTAAAGGCAAGAAGTAGATGTGAAATCAAGCGTACATGGAGAAAAGGGATTGAGAAAATGAAGAAGAAAAAAAGACAGATAATATAAAACGAGAATAAACAAGGATTGTAACAAGGAATATAAATATAACAAGAGGTAAAAAGGGAGAATGGACAAAGAATTAGGAGAATGGAATGGAACACAACCACAATAATAAAGGTGGGGAAGTATTTAAAATATCCCTTTCCCCATGTGATTATTTCATTCTCTTCCATGCCACTCTTTCTTCTTAAAATCATTTGTTTTTTTTTTCTTTTTCCTCATGTTCTCCTTTACTTATCTTATTTCTTCCCTTCTTCTTTTCTCCCGCGTTTCTCTCTGTCATCCATATTTATTTTCTTTCTATTCCCATTTTCTGTCACCTTGCCTCTCTCTTCTTAATTTCTTCCACGTTTTCTTTCTTTTTCTCTCTTCTCCATTTTCTTTATCTTGATTACGTCTCTTCCCTTATTCATCAAGTGTCATTGTGATTCGATTTTTCTTCAGAGATGATCATATGTATGGTATGTATGTATGTATGTATAAGGGTAAGACTGTGAACAGAAGATAAAGAAAAGATTTAAAAAAAGAAGTAAAAACAACATGAAAGCAAATAGCGCCAAAGTAAAAAAAAAGAAAAAAAAAAAAAAAAAAAATTCTGAAGCAGCGAGGAAGACATCCATCAACAAGTCCTGATCTTGACTCGTGCCCTTTGACCTGGTCTGTTGACTGACCTGAATTGAGTGACGTGGAGGAGCATCGCTGTCATTGGTGTCATGAAGGCTTTGTGGCGATGGGGACGACTGTGCGAGAGAAAGAAAGAAAGAAAGATTGAAGGGGGGGGGGAGATGTATATATGCTTAGGTATGTAGAGAGAGGGAGGGGGGAGAGAGAGAGGGAGGGGGGTGAGAGATTGAGGGAGGGAGAGGGAGGGAGGGAGGGGGGGAGGTAGGGAGATAGAGAGAGAGGGAGGGAGGGAGGGAGGGAAGGAGAGGGAGGGGGGAGGGTGAGGTAGGGACAAAGAGAGAGAGAGAGGGAGGGAGGGGGGAGAGGGTGAGAAAGAGAGAGAAAGAGAGAGAGAGAGACAGATACAAAGGAACGGAAAGACAGAGAGAGATAGAGAGAGAGAAGGGAGAGGGAAAATGTAAATTGATTTTGAGTTACAGCGACCAATAATAGATTTGAGACGATTTATGTTTGCATTCTCTTGTTTTCGAAAGTCATTTTCAGAGGGAGCGGAATACTAGAAATCACGTAGAGAGCGCAAACCTCTACCAGCGCCCAAAAATCCATCCCCTTAATTAAAACACAAATATCAGTTACAGTTTAAAACGAAAATTGATTCCCTAGCTGACCCACTTAACATAACGGAATGCACAAGCGATCAATTATTCTCGATTTCTATTCTTAATCGCAAACAAAACCCAACTTACTGGCAACCTAACCCGCGCATTTGCATCCACAATCGGTCAGTAACTTGTTTCATAATCCCGCCGACAAGCCAACAATCCAATAATCCATTAAACGCTGGTGAATTTTGCGAAATGAAGTGAGGGAGGCAAGAGAGAAAGGAAAACGGACGGTCGGGGGGAGGGGAGGGGGGGGGGCAGAAGGGAAGGGGTAATGCGTGGGTGGAGAGTGTGGGGTAAGGGGGGTGGAGGGGCTGGAGGATACGAAAGAATTGAAGAAGAGGAAAGAAGAAAATCAATGGGATGTTAATTGAACATGGTTATAAGGTAATGAAATAAAACATAATCGGAGATTCATCTATTTATGTTTTGATTTTTTTTTATATATATTAGTCATCTATGTTTTTTTTTCTCTTATTCTGCCTTTTTTCTTTGTTTCTCCTGATTTTCTCACTTGATATTACTTTTTAAAACAATTCTTTCCAATTATAATGAGGTAAAAAAAAAATCAGGAAAAAAATATAACAAATTTTGCAGATTTACTTTTCTTCATTTGGATCATTCAAATGCATACCATATATTTTCTATTATAATTTCTTAATATATCGGATCCAAACCTATTAAAAAAAACAAGATACTCTAATCAGCGCAATGACAATAAGGATGAGATGACGGCAGAGAAATGAGAATGACAGCGATGACAGATATGCTGACTCATCATGACTCAGCACCTTTTACAATGCAACCTTAAACACTGTGAGGAAGGAGTGAGAAAGAGGGAGAGGGAGACGGGGAGAGAATGGGAGCTGGAGAGAGAGAGAGGGGAAGGGGAAATGAGAAGACTGGAGTAAGAGAATGAGAGAGAGAGAGAGAGTATTAATTAGCACACTCATTTAACTGCGATAATAATATACCATTAGGAGAGTCCATCAGTTGTCACAATCTTGATGCAAAAGATAAAAATACATCAATTCTCACAATCTTGATTCTGCGATAGAGGCAGAATCAAGCTGTTAGCACCGGTGGGTTGTCTTTAAACCTTCTTTTCCTTCGTGTATAGATAAAGGATTCTCTCAATCTCTCTCTCTCTCTCTCTCATTTTATATTTCTCTTTCTACATTTTATTCCTCTCTCTCTATGTATATATCTATCTATCTATTTTACTCTCTCTCTCTCTCTCTTCTCTCTATCTCTTTTACTTTCTCTCTCTCCATCTCTCTCTCTTTTACTTTCTCTATCTCCCTCTCTCTCTCTTCTCTCTATCTCTTTTACTTTCTCTATCTCTCTCTCTCTCTATCTCTCTTCTCTCTATCTCTTTACTTTCTCTCTCTCCCTCTCTCTCTCTATCTCTTTTACTTTCTCTCCCTCCCCCCCACTCTCTCTCTCTCTCTCTCTCTCTCTCTCTCTCTCTATCTATTTTACTCTCTCTCTCTCTCTCTCTCTCTCTCTCTCTCTATCTATTTTACTCTCTCTCTCTCTATCTATTTTACTCTCTCTCTCTCTCTCTCTCTCTCTCTCTCTCTCTCTTTTTCTCTCTCTCTCTCTCTATCTATTTTACTCTCTCTCTCTCTCTCTCTCTCTCTATCTATCTATTTTACTCTCTCTCTATCTATCTATTTTACTCTCTCTCTCTCTCTCTCTCTCTCTCTCTCTCTCTCTCTCTCTTTCTTTCTCTCACTCTTCTCTCTATCTCTTTTACTTTCTCTCTCTCTCTCTCTCTCTCTCTATCTATTTTTCTCTCTCTCTATCTATTTTACTCTCTCTCTCTCTCTCTCTCTCTCTATCTATTTTACTCTCTCTCTCTCTATCTATTTTACTCTCTCTCTCTCTCTCTCTCTCTCTATCTATTTTACTCTCTCTCTCTCTATCTATTTTACTCTCTCTCTCTCTCTCTCTCTTTTTCTCTCTCTCTCTCTATCTCTTTTTCTCTCTCTCTCTCTCTCTCTCTCTCTATCTATTTTACTCTCTCTCTCTCTATCTATTTTACTCTCTCTCTCTCTATCTATTTATCTATCTTTCTTTCTCCATCTCTCGCTTTCTCTCCCCCCCCTCCTCTCTCTCTCTCTTTCTCTACCCCCCATTCCTCCCCCCCCCCTCTCTCTCTCTCTTTCTCTACCTTTCTCTCTTCCTCTCTCCTCCTCTTTCTCTCTCTCTCTCCTCTCTCCTCCCTCTCCTCTCTCTCTCTCTTCTCTCTCTCTCTCTCTCTCTCTCTCTCTCTCTCTCTCTCTCTCTCTCTCTCTCTCTCTCTCTCTCTCTCTCTCTCTCTCCTCTTCTCCCTCCTCTTCTCTCTCTCTCTCCCTCCCTCTCCCCCCCTCTCTCTCTCTCTCTCTCCTCCTCCCCCTCCCTCTCTCTCTCTCTCCTCTCTCTCCTCTCCCTCTCCCTCTCCCTCTCCCTCTCCCTCTCCCTCTCCCTCTCCCTCTCCCTCTCCCTCTCCCTCTCCCTCTCCCTCTCCTTCACCCTCTCCGTCTCTTTCTCTCTCTCTCTCTCTCAGTGTATTTTGCCTGTGCATTCGCTTTCCACATCTCTTCCTACAGTGTCTTTTCCTCAAATGTCCTCTTCAGATACGACTGTTCACTCAGCTTATGCCACTGATAAACAGACGACCTCAGTACGACCTGTCACTATGAAGGCAATCCACGTGATGGGTTATTTTGCTTGTCCTTAAACTGCTTGTTTGTCTCTTTATGACATTTCGCTAAAGGTGCAGTTTGGAGTTTTGATTGTTGTGCTGTTGAACATGCAAAAAAAAAAAAAGACGAACAGAAACTGCATCTGATTTGAAAATTAGATGCAACGTCGAAAGATCAGAAGTGCAACAAAAAAGTGCAACCGGGCCTCGCAAAAAAAGTGCAGAAAATGCATACACACGCACGCACACATACACATACACATCCAGAAGGGATAACACAGCTCTGTTTTGTCTGTCACCTCTAACGAATTTCATATTATTGTCAACAGCTTGACTCTTTCTTATTCTCGTTGCCTATCGTTTTATATATATCTGTCTGTGTATCTATCTATTTATCTGTCGAGATATGTATGTATGTATGTATATATGCATGTACATATGTATGCATGTATGTATGTATGTGTGTATGTATGTGTGTATGTTTGTATGTATGTTTGTATGTTTATATGTATGTATGTGCGTATGTATGTATGTATGTATGTACGTTTGTATGTATGTATGTATGTATGTGTTCATGTATATATGTATGTATGCATGTATGTATGTATGAATGTATGCATGTATGTATGTACGTATGTATGTATGCATGTATGTATGTATGAACACACACATACAAACAAGAAGCAAAAAAAAAAAAAAAAAATCTAGGGATAGGATGTAAAACCATACTTTTTTATATACCTTTTCGTCCGCGACAAACTAAAAAAAAAGAAAAAAAAATCTAGCCATCTTCCTCCTCATAATTGCCCTCATTACTTCTAGTCTTCTTAATTTGCCGGTATATCATCCTCACTATCACCTCATTAATTCATCGGTATCATATTCATCGTTGATATTAGGGTTATAAACATCCCCCGTGGCTTTACAACGACATTTTCATAAATAAAATTATTCCGCAAAACAAGTAAATCATATATTCAGGCAAACAAACAAACAAACACACACGTAGACACACACATGCAACATACCCACACAACAATAATCAATCATAAACACAGTGGCTTCAAGGATTTTAGACAGTTCACAATATAATGTTGTTTAGTTTATTTATTTATTTATTTATTTTATTTATTTTTTAACGCTATATAAACAGAGAAACGCAAGTTGTGTATAGTGAGGCATGTGTTTTATTTGAAATCGCACAAAAAAATAAATAAAGATAAATAGATAGATAAAATAAATAAATAAAAATGATAATCTAAAATCGTACAAAAAAAATGTTCGAAAATCATTGCGAGTACATTATAGTTAAAAAAAAAAAAACGCGTGTTTGTATCGCCGACGCCTATGATAACATAACTTATATTAACAGATAGATCTTTGATTGACAGATAAATTACCTCACCATTTGAGGTTCTACTTTCAACACCGGTAGACTGAGATAAATAGATTTCTACCAACATTGCTAAGAGCAAAAGATTTCCGTCATCAAGGAACAAAAATAAAAACGAAATAAAAATGTAAAAAAAAAAAATAGCCATACTGTTTCTTAAACAATTACGTGCGTAAAACTTTTATCCAACCACAGTCGATTAAGATGTATCTAATTAAAGATTCGCAAGTAATTATTTTTCTTACCTTTTATCACTTGATAAGACAAAATAAATTCTGTGAACGTATAATTCACTGAATCTCGCGGGAAAATCACACTGAAGTTGCTTAGCGTTTCATGTTGTGTGTGACTTGCTTTGTTGAAAATTATATCTCTAAGATGGATGATGTTGCAGTTATGATGAATCAGATTATTAGTTTTGAAAATTATATAAAAGGGATTATAGTGATGATAGTGATAATGATGAAATTAATGACGATGGTAATGATGATAGAAATAATGATGAAATTAATGACGATGGTAATGATGATGATAGAAATAATATTGAAAATGGTAATGATAATGGTGATAATAGAATAATGTTGATATGAATGAAAATGATTCCAATAATGACAACAATTAAATTATGATGATATTAATGATAATGATAATAATAACAAAAACAATAATGATAATACCAACAAGAGTAATGATGATGATAATGTTAACAACAAAAAACAATGATGATAATAATGTTAACAACAAAAAACAATGATGATAATAATGTTAACAACAAAAAACAATGATGATAATAATAATAAGGAGGATAATAGCAACAGTATCAATAAAGATAGCAATAGTCCTACCACCACCATCATCATCAACTTCACATCATCATCATCATTATCATTATTAAAAAAAAAAAAAAAAAAACGAATGCAATGTCGCAACGCCTTCGCTCTCTCTTCATATTGCACGTGAAAGATCGTCGTATGAGACACTGAGAGAGTGTGGATTGGTAATTCATTGGAAACTCAAGTCCTCCATTATGCTATTGAGCGTATGGCTTTATGCAAAGAAGAATCAACAAATGCAAATCATTAAGGAAGCTGACTGGTGCGAAAGAAAGCTGAGAGATAAGATACTGGATGCTGTTTGATGGCTGTTTGATCTAGGTTTCTCCCCCCTGGGACGAAATGTAGGGCGTTCGCTACGAAGTGAAAATATAGATTGGATTTTTTTTTTCTATTTCTATTTTTATTTATTTATTTTTTCTATTGCTGTAGTCTTGTTACGTCAGAACTGGAATCTTGGAATTATTCCATTTGACTTACTTGTTTTTTATGTGTTCTTGGACATCCCGTATGCTTTTCCTTAAGTATTAGCGTGTGCAATAATAAAACACTGCCACAAAATGAAAGGAAAAACTCGCGACGTTTCGAACTTTTTAAAGAAAGTTCCTCATCAGGCGGATTGCTTACGCCTGATGAGGAACTTTCTTCAAAAAGTTCGAAACGTCGCGAGTTTTTCCTTTCAATTTGTGGCAGTGTTTTATTAATTCTGTTATGTGCACGTTACTCTATTTGTGTTTTTTTTTTGTGATTCATTAGAGTGTGAATTTGTCTAAAAAGGTTCATTGATAACAGTAATAAGTAAGGTCACCTTTAGGATACAACCTACCTGACTGCTCCTGATTTTCCACATTAGAGAATCTCTCACCTACACTACCAGAGTGCAAGGAAATTCAACATTAATGTGGGCAACACTCCTCCCAAACTAGCGCTGTACATCTTCATTGGTAAGACACACTTCTAGGAATATAATGTTTTAATGTAAGTTCTCTTCTCAAGGTTGCTTGGTCTCAGTTTTGAGAATGTGCAGTATTATCTTTGGCTCTGTGAAAACCATTGTTTGGAAATTGCTTAGGATCTACAGTAGGTATCCTTCCTTTAGTCTATATAATGGAAAAGGAGATGTGAGGATTTAGCTACATCATTTATAACACTAGTGAAGAATGTGTTATCAGAGCAGATAATAGAGCAATGTTTTTTCTTCTTTTTCCTTTCTTGTTCTGGGACCGGGGATTGCCGGTACAATTCAACACTTTTGTGAATAGACACTCCAGCTGCCCGCATATCCTGAAACATTTCTAGAGGTCTCTATATTACTGTAACTAATCATAGCGAAATACCTGTTCTACGTGTCAAAGTTGCCATCATCCCCGTACCTATTGAAACGTGATATCTTTCATGTAAGTCTACCATTAACTACCAAGAGAAATCTAGCTTTGCATTAACAGGCCAATCCGACACCTCAGCATCGAAAAAAATATCCTAGCCTGAATTTTGAAGTCTGTGGGCGTGTCACAAGTCCTTACATTCTTTCCATCTTTAAAGAGAGATGAAAAAACCAACAAGGTCCTTCCTCAGGCCTTGTAAACAACCCAAACAAGTTTTTTCGATCACTTTGCGGTAGGAAGTAGTTACTGTGGTGACCTGTCTTTCTCACCTTCATTTGCATTGCTGTTTGCTATAAGATAGGCTGGGGCTGGAATCATGGGGTATTATTATCATTATTGGCATTATTTCCTTTACTTTTATTGGTGTTATGATTATCATAATTGTGGTTGATATTTAGTTTGGGTAACTATGGTAAAAATAATTATTATGAAAATATTAAAAGTGTTAGGCTCACTGATAATGTTTTTTTTTTTTATTATAGGAATTTTAACAATGATCTGTTTCTAATATTTATAATTATCATTGACAATATCATATGACAATACCGTAATACTTTTAATATTTGTACACTCGTCTTCGCCAACCATCCCCCAAACGTTCCAATACTATTTCGTTAAATGCGTATCGACAAAACCAAAACATTGCGACTCGGGAAGCGAAGACACGACGATGGGAAGAAAATGGCGCGAAAACGCCAGGGGATACAGATGTATTATTATTGTATTATAGTTACGCAATCTATCTTCATAATAATCTCTAACGCTTAATAAACCTGATAACAAAGCCGATCCTTTCCATCTAACACATTGTAACCGTGACTATTGGGATTTCAACTATCAACTCAATCAAAATGCGGTTTCATACTCTGTCCGAAACCATATGCTATAATACTTACCGAATATATAACCACTATCTGGACAAACAAATACATTTATTTACCTTCTTCAATTCCTCTGATAAATGACAGAAACTAATTCGCCCATTTCTAAATATTTCCCATGAAATAATGCGTAATAGAAGCAGCAAAAATGAAAAAAAAAAAACTTTTAGTCATGTAGTAACTCTTCCAGTGCCTATTGCTTCAATGTAATTGTGTTCCTCTTGATGAATCCTTTGATGGTAATGACCAAATCAGGAAGGGAAATAAATCCATTTTAGTATTTTGTGTTTTTGCTTTATATTCATTATCGTTATCATTATTATCATTGTTATTATCATTATTACTATTGTTATCATCACATTATTATTGTCACTATCATGATTATTATTGTCATTATCATAATTATTATTATTATTATCATTATTTTCATCATCATTATTATCATCATTATAATAATCATCATTACTATCGTTATCGTTATTACAATCATTATTATTGTTATTATTATTATTATTATTATTATTATTATTATTATCATTATTATTATCATTATTATTATTATTATCATTATCATCATTATTGTTATTATCATTATCACTATTATAATTATTATCATTAATATCATTATTTATATCATCATTATTATTAAATATTATTATCATAATCATTATCATCATTATAAGCATCACCATTATATTTCTCTTATTATTATTATGATTATTTTCATTATCATCATTAGTATTATCTTTGTTACGATTATTATTGTTATTATCCTTTTATCATTATCATAATCATCA
>NW_028234415.1:7421512-7424012 GCF_977035675.1 Penaeus japonicus | reverse complement strand
TTTGTATACGATTCTTTAGTAACCATCTTCACTCTGTAATTCATTCGTCAATCTGGTCTTTTCATTATAAGATTGATGTTCTACATACTTTTTTAGTTATTTTTTTATTTGGGATATTTTCTTCGACCTATATATGTATGTATCCGTTTGTTCTATATCATTTAATGCTTATGAATGGGGAATTCAGTTAAATTTCTATCAGTTGCTTTCTCCATTTTATCCTTTATCCTTTATTATCCTTTCGTAATTGCACACTTAACAGCACTTTCCTATCCGTTTTCTCATTAGAAGGTCATTTGGAAAAAAAATATTCATCAATTACGTAATGAGGGTAAATAACTAATTAAATACGTCATGGTAAGTCCGTAGAATTATTGCAGGAATCTTTCTTTGTAGTGAAATATATCGTTCGCCATTGGTCAGGGATGAAGTGTTGCCACAAGAGTTGTATTGGATAAACATGAAACTTCATAGCTTTCATGAATCGAGTTTCCAAATAGCTGGAATGTGTCCGATTGGGTTAGTTTACTGAGGTCTGTATGGTGGTTTTACTTTTATTATTTTATTTCTTTCATATCGTATTCTATAATAAAATCAAACGCCAATCAAATGATGAGCGATGTTTTCATTCATGGCAAGACGTCAGAGAAAGAAGAATGATGTCAATGGTTAGGAGCAAAGACGAGTATAAAAAGATGGGAGAGTTCCTTGGTCCGTAAACCTAACCTATCCTTAATCTATCCTTTCCTAATATCAGAGACGAACTAATAGGCGCGGGGGGAGGGGGGGGGTTGAGTCTGAAGCCCTGGCCAGGACCTCCAACAACGCGGTGTTAATAGATAGATAATCCACGCCTTCAAATATTTTCTTCATTATCGCCATATACAGGCTAGAAGAGTGTTTAAAATAATAACAGAGTTTTGATGTGTAATTTCCAAAGGCACATGAGTAGTAAAATTGTGATATTTGAAATCTATAACTCAATTTTATTATGCTTTATTAGAATAAGAACTTCAATCAGTCAATTGACCTCTCATGGTTGACAATGATTAGTACGAAAAAGAAGATTATTTATTGAAGGCCTCCACATCGAGTGCCGAGCTTGCTGTTGCATCGAATCTGCATAACTTGACCAAAACCTAAAAGGATCGGACTCCTTCAACAGTAATAACGACAACGATAATGATAATAATGATGATGATCAGAAGAAGAATGGTAAATAAGGAGAACAGTCAAAAAGGTGTAAAACATGTGGAGTTTGTAAATGAAGCTTCGAAACTCCATACTACGGGATATGTTATATGATTCTCGAGACAGTATTTGAAACACGTTTCAAACAGACCGCTGGTTATTCTCAACAAAAACAAGAACGAAGTATTTGTGCATATTTTAGACACTGATTTGTAGTGGTCACGTTTTAAAATGAACATGTACATTTGTGATTTACATAATTTGACAACACCTGAATATTACATTCCAGAACACTTCAAATATATAAGCAAGACCAATATAGGAATATAACTGAATATTATATGCCATTATGAAATCTTTATTACGTTTGACATGCATAGCTAAAATTCATCTAATCATTTTCTTATTATCCTATTCTGCATCTATTTCCTTCTTTCTCTTTTATAGGATACTATTGGCTCACATTACATATTTGGCAAAAAAAAAAAAAAAAAAGAAGAACGTTAAAATTCGTTGCGGTAATGAATTGGCTGCTACGTCAAAATTCAAATCAAACCATATTTGGTGAATAAAGCTACTTTTTCTCGCTTGTTATTTTGTTTTATATATACCGTAGCCAATTCTGGATAAGGATATTTAAAAAAAAAATCAGTTGTAACTTAACTCCTCTATGACGGATGACGCGACATTCACGTCATATGTCGGCTGGTCTTCGAGCCGGGAAAGTGAAACTGCCGTCACGTTTTTTTCTTGAATCTTCCCTCCGGGCGTTGTCATGGCATTTTTCAGGTCTTCCCGTTGAGTGACCGGTCCTTGACGTCATGGTATTATATGTTTGTATATGATGTATATGTGTGTATGTGTGTTTATTTATTTATTCATTTATTGAGAGAGAGAGAGAGAGAGGAGGGGGAAGGGATAAACGACGATTACTTACCTTTCTGTATTGCCTCCGGGGGAAAACAGCGCGATATAATTGATTGATATGGAGGCATAAATCGTTCGCTCTTTACGATGGCTCGCTCCTCGGTCACAGCTGCTGTCCCTTTTAATCAACCGGTAAGTAGAACCTTTCAGTTCCCCCCTCTCTTATGTGCATACAAGACCATAAGCCAGCATACGGAAAACCCACATAGGTTGACCTCCCCCCCCCCCCCCCCCCCCCGACACACAGGGTACTCGAAACGACGCGACGCCGCCTCTTCACTCTTCAGCCCATGAAGTGATCCAAGAAAAAACATTTTTCTACCTTCATGGAATGGCGGTCATCAACGATTCCGTGGTGCACAAGGGGCTCATGACATCGTGG
>NW_028234415.1:7411512-7414012 GCF_977035675.1 Penaeus japonicus | reverse complement strand
TTCCTCCTTTTCTCTCACATTGAGTGACACAACAATCAGAGTATCCTCGGAGAGAGCGTAAGTCCAGGTGATTCAACACCATCTAGTCTTCCTAAATATGCCAAACACCCTCCGCTGCCACCATGTCGGTTACGGAGCCAAGAATTTCTGCCGTAATTCCACTTCCTCCCTTTTCAATATCAAAATAAGGAGGATTCAAGGCTTCGGAAGCACGTACCTCCCCATTACCTCCCTGTGTATATGGGCAAACCACAAAGAAGGATGCACACATATTAACCTGTTCCACAGACTAGCCAAACCATTATCTCAAAAGTTGTGCTGACCCTTCAGTCACATTTGACTGTTCACAAGCTCAGCATTTCCGAGAGAAATAAGGAATTTCACAGAAGGTGTTGGCACCCTGTGGAGTGCCAAGGAGAAAAACCTGCTGCTGTACTAGACTGCCTCACTGATTCTACATAACATAGTCAGTTAGGAATAATTAAGTACCAGAAGGCAACTGCGTGTAGATTAATTCCACAACTTTCTGTGTAGATGTAGATGGTAATCTCTTTCAGAATTATCCTTCATAATCAACCACTATCAAACCACAACACAACAACAAACTGCAAAACAACCATGTTCCATTCTGCAGTAAACAAAAAAAAAAATACTGAATTTTCTCCCCGATCACAAGCAGAACCGAGATTCGAAAACTGGTGGGCCAATACACCTTGCAGTAAGAAAGTAGAAGCAGAGCGACCTTTGCCCACCAAGTCAGTCTTATCCTCGGACGTCCACCTCCTTCCTGGACACCCTCCTTCGAATTGCGTCCAAAGAGGGAAAGCTACAGAAGGAGACAAAACGAAACAAATGCAATCTGCTCCCACCGCCAACGCCTAGGACACAGAAGATGGACGCGTCAAACTTCAGCGCAATTTTTTGTACAATCAAAGATCACGTCAGAGATAACCTATCGTTGGAAATCTGTTAACAGAGCTACACATCTCGGACAACAAGTTAAGCTGTACAAACTGTACCACGTGCTCTAACTTTGCCACAAGCTGTATGCTACAGAGCCCCATTCAAAATACAACCATTGCAAATGAATGATCCTGAATGGCTTGAAGTAATGTTCTTCCAAGTGGTTTCTCAGCTCAAATTATGCCCCTCTATTTTGTGTACATTAATGCCTGCAGTGTCAAGGGCAAGCATCCCTAGATTATCTAACCGATAGTCTTGATAATCCTCTCGCTCAAAACAACAGTTAGAACCTATACCGATTGCTGGTGACTTGAACTACCACCTTGGCCAGACAGCGTATTATTTATTCAAAACCGATCTGTGGCACAGTCGGCACCTCTGATCACTTTAATGTAATGCCAAGGGGAAGTTTCTGCTGAAGAAAAACACGTACAAAAAAAATATCTGGTTTTAAGAACAGACAGGCTGGAGCTCAATAAAGAGGGAACTCCCGGCTATGTTCTGAGACAGAATCCTGTTCGGTAATACCAATGCCAAAGTTTTAACATTCAAAAGCATCCACATCGCACATTTATAGCTAAACCAACTGACAATCCATGGTTTGTTTCAGAAAACAAGTGCAAGTCATGGAAGAGATACAAGAGAAATTCCACAGGTTACAACAAAAACCTCTTCAAAAGTGTTTGTAAAGAAACGGTTGCCACATGTCAATAGGCTCAGCAAAGATGGCAAGGAATCACCAAAAACAAATTAACTAGCTTAGGAGTTGATAGCAACAATGGTGGAATCTCATAAGGGAAACCGAGTTGATTTTGTCAAAAGCATCATTCCTCCACAGAACAGCCTCGATGGAACGACTGCCTCTAATAACCAGGAAAAAGAAGAGTTTAGTTTTTTTTTAGCAGAATGTTCATTGAGAAAATGAAGGTGCTCCTCCACTCATCGGACAAACGTGCCAAGAATCCCTGAACACTTTCTCAGTTGATGAGGAAAGATCGGATGTTTTCAGGGATGCAACAGGACCTGATGATGTGAGCCCATCCATCCTGCTGAAATGTGCCGGTGAACTTGCATTTAAAATCATCTTTAATTGCTGTAATAAAGAAATTACCTGGGACATTATATAGAAAGAAGCAACAGTAGTACCTACTCACAAGAAGTTCTCAAACTCAGAGGCTGCAAACTACTGGCCAATCTCTCTGTTTTCGGTGTTGAGGAAAGTTTTTTTTTTCTTTTAAGTTGATTGCTGACAAGTCATGCAACACCACAACATCATGCAACATCACAACCAACACATGAGTAGGCAGTTTGGCTCTAACACTTCCAGGTCCTCCTACTACCCACCAAAGACTTGCAAGACACTCTCGACACAGTGGTTCTTTCCATCGATATTATAGGCGCATTCGACCGGATGTGGCATAAAGGGCTCCTGGTAAAATATTAAAGGCTTTCGAGGTAGTCTCTTAGAACTCTTGGAAAGCTACCTTGCAGAAAGGATTATCAGAGTCATCATGGGTAAGTCAGTCATCACAGAAGT
>NW_028234415.1:7389012-7404012 GCF_977035675.1 Penaeus japonicus | reverse complement strand
GGACGGGGCGAGGTAGGACATCACGAAGCCATGTCCGGGTTAGACTACGCGCCCTGCCTCGGGTCGTCCTCGTCGTCGCCGGGCTTCAGAGCCCCTCACGTCGCGTCTCCGGAATTCGGGATGACGCTGGCGACGCCGCAGAAGAAGACCCGCTTGGCCTTCGCGCACGACTGCTTTCCTCCTCGTTTCACTTCCCGGCTGTGGCCTCCCGCCCCCTTCCAGGCGAGGGTCGGGACCTCGCACGACCTCCACTGCTACCGGAGAATGGGCGTGGCCGCGGCTGACCTCCCGGTAGCAGCGCCTTCGCCACTCATGCCCCTTCCGCACCATCACCAGCTCCTCCGCCCGCAACCCCTCACGCCCCTGCCGCCCCCTGCCCTGCCCTCCGCCATGGACTGGGATCCGGTCAACCTGCCCTACCTGGCTTACTCCCTCCTGCAGAGCCGCGGCTACACCACAACCGTGCCCTCGGCTACCTCCTTCACCCTAGGTCGTGTCGCAGCCTTCCTGCACCCATCCGTACCCTAGCAATGCCCTCCCAGCACCGCCCCTGCAATGCACAGACCTCCACGTACCCCCGTTGTACCGCCTCACCTTCCTCGTACCCTCCCTCCACAAGCCGAGCCCACTTCTCCTCCATATACTCACCGTACGTACACGCAACCCGATCGATGTTTCCCTGTCGCCCTTCACAGCCGCTGGTCGCCTCCCGTGCCTCCTCCAGTCCCTCCGTGCTTTCCCTGCCCACGCCCTCGCCGTGCCCTCCCGTCGCCCAAGCGTGCCCTGACAGTGCCCGTCCCTTCACTGCCGACCCTTACATATCGTCCAGAGAGAAAATAAGACGAAGGGGGCAAGTTAGGGCCATGCTCCCCGCTGCTACGGGCGGAAATACGAAAACCAGCTTGTTCATTTCTATCCCTTTGTATCACAATGACCTGTGATAATGTGATTCTCTCGCGCGACGGTCGAAATAAAATGAATTCGAGAGACGTGATTGACTCTTGATATCTCGTTGTATAATTGTAAGATGATGTGATTATAAGAGAATTATGGGCAGCTAAGTGAATTTGGAAATTTGGATTATATATATATTTTTTTGTTTCTTATTTGCTCCACGATGAAAGGAAGGAAATAAGAGCTAAGAATGATAAGGCTACTTTTACACTTTTTTGGCTCCATTTTAGACGAGCAAACGCTATCGCTGTAGCGCCGTGTCCTAGCGTTACATGGGACCGCTAGATTAATGCATTTTTGTCATACACATATTTCAGATCATATTCTTTTTGTGTGTTCCACTTAATAATAAAGTTGTTAAATGTTTCGGTATTACTTTATATCCTAAGAAATAACCTGAGTGGAATGATATAGATCATTTATGGTGTTAATTGTTGTTCTACCATGTAATAGAACAATGTGCTTAAACTCTGTTCTATAATTGAGAGAAAAGAATAGCAGAAAACATACATATCATAAACATATATATAAACATAAAAGAAAACATACATAAAAAGAAACTTACATATCCATTTAACGCGAATGATAGGGAAACAGCATTAAACTCATTAAACATTTATCCCGAAAACAAAAAATTTTCACAGCTGATCCAAGATAAAAATTCGAAAATTGGAACACCTGAATGACGCAGCAGATAAAGCCTTATCAAACTTACTTTTTTTCTTTAATCCAGATAGATAATTATATAGATACATAGACAGATGGATAGAAAGATAAATAGAAAGAAGGGGGAAGAGACAGAGATTCAGAGAGAGAATGTAGAATCCTATGTAAAATTTTGTTGATTAATTCCAAATTGCAGGATGTGTAACTGAAGTTTCGACATCCTATCTTCAGCTGAATTACTTGAATTATGCAATTTTGATGAAAATATAATGCAAACGTCAATTACATACCTCGTAGCGTTTAACTATTTCATTCATATCTCTATTATACATCTATTGCGATAAACTATATTGAGAGAGAGAAATATCTATCACTCAATTATAGATGAACAATAATAACTCCCTTCAATTTTCCGCAATTTCTTCATTTTATCCATAAAGAGCTTAGGCCTTGATTTTGACTTCCTCTTGAATTAGAGAATCCCAAAAAAAAAAAAAAAAAAAAAAAAAAAAAAAACTATACTGCAACTCTGACAATATGTTGCAGAAGCGGCAAAGCAAAGTGTCAAAGTGTGTCAAAGAATATGTCAATGCATTATTTACGTTACAAAATCATAAAAAAAAATAAAAATAAAAAGATGCAATATTGACAAATATCTGAGATGCTCCCACGAGGTTCGCCTTTTAAAACATTCAACATGTGTCAGCGCGTGTCAGCAGGGCCTGTCAGCTGGTCGTTGCTTGCTGACTTGTTTGTCCCCTTTTTAAGACCTAGAGAGCTTGAACAAGGAAGAAGCAATAATCGATAAACTATGGAAGAGTAACGATATGTGACAATGCGTGACGTGGAAGCTTAACGATAGAATTCACAATTCGGAAACGATTTATATTGAAATGATGTTTGACAGCTGAGATTTTTAGAAAGGAGGACAAACAGAAAGATTGGAAGAAATTGAAAAAAAAAAAAAAAACAGAAAGATTAAAAAGAAAGAGAAGAGTTGATTGAATCAGAAAGAAAAACAGAAAGATGGAGAAAGAGGAGGAGGGAGAGATGATGAAATATGAATAGTTATATCGAGATAGATAGATAGAAAGAGGAACAGAGAGAGAGAGAGAGAGAGAGAGAGAAAGAAAGAGAGAGAGAGAGAGAAAGAAAGAGAGAGAGAAAGAGCGAGATAGAGAAAGAGAGAGAGAGATAGAAAGAAAGAAAGAAAGAAAGAGAAAGAGAGAAAGCGAATCAATATTTAGCCAACAGTTAGATTTGCCAAAACATGTCGTAAAGTCACAGTTCCGGTTCGATCAGTGTCTTCTCCAGATTATTTTATACCATTTTTAAGCTTAACTCTATGTATCCTCTCGTGTAGTTGATTCATGAAGGTAAAAAGCTTTTGTTGAATATATATATATATATATATATATATATATATATATATATATATATATATATATATATTAAGTGTGTGTGCGTTAGGAATAAAAAAAGAGACTGGACTACCCTCTCGACGCACTACAAGCGACCAACAACACCTTCGCATAATGACCTGCTGGCTAAATGGTTTAGAAATATCCATCCTGAGGGATACCCCAGTGAATCCTTTACATTGGTCCTCATCTGGGGCCCAATTCATAACTCATCACAGGCGCATGGTTACTGAGACAGTCCGCTCAGACTTCTTAGAACCACAGTCAGATCCTCCTCTGATTTACATACGTCCTCAAGAACACGAAACCATACTAGTGAATGGCCTAAGGAAGGTCATAAAAATCCTAAGAGACCCCGAGTGAGACATCCCAACTGAGATAAAAGAGTAAGAGGATTAGAGCCTTTTGTCTCATGGTCTAGCTAGATAGGAGCTCTATTTTAGGCAGACTGAGTGTAACCATCAGGGTATAGATAAAACTCGCAAAGGAAACCGAGTATCTGTCGTTTGCTCTGAATGAGAGACCATATGAAGTGTAGAATGTCTTAAAAACCTTAGAGTAACGGTTAATGACCATCGTCCGGGGCTGCTCTTCTGTTGGGTGTAAAGAGGAAAATGAAAAGTGAAAGAAACGCCGACTCTGGTGACCAGATCTCAGGTAAAGTGAACTACATCCAATACACATTTTAAAAACCTCTTCAACCATCTTCTCCCGGTAAAGAATATATAAAAGTGCTGGAACAGAGATATGATTTAGATTTCTCACTATCCATGATTCATAAAGGAAGGGTCCAAGTTACCAGTTCACGAAATACCGTAGAAGCGCCATGATATCTATGTTTATGTTCTATGTCTATGTTCTATGTTCTATGTTTACTGTATTCCAGAGATGTGTCACCAGGCTAAGAGAACTTCCACGTATGCATGACAAAGTGAACCATGCACTCGAAATTGTGTTATATGTGACGATACTGCACACCCTGTAGAAAAACAACAATGGTCTATTTAATTGCACAGAGAAATGGAAAGTGGAGCTTCTGAAAGATTCTGTAGCGAAATTTCAAAAAAGCTTTATTCTATTTTGTCTTTGCTTTGGTATTTGGATCTGGCTCTATGGTTTATGTGCTTACTTTATTAAACATTCTGTAGGTTCTACATTCTAGTTACTGCAGCTCCGATTATCAAACCTATACATTAGACAATATGAATGAATTAAACATATCCTTTTAGTCGCCTTAAGAAACCCGAGTAAGTTCATCGCATCAAAGCAAATATAAAAGTACTTTAACAAACGCTCTCACAAGTAACTTTATTTTGAACCCAAATTGGAAAACCGATGACAGGAATATTGAGGCAAAAATCTGACAATTAAAACGGGTGATTAGGTTAGGTTAGTCAACTATGTACAAACGCATCTGTTCATTGTTTAAAATTCTGGAGTTAGTAATTCCAACATGCGACTAGTAAGGCCATATATTATAAAATAATAATAATGTTAAATAAATTGTTAATAAAAATGAAAAAAAATACATATATAAAAAAATCGTGGTGGACATGAATACATTAATACTAATAAATTTGTGTTATAGTTACTCCAAAACATAGCATAAATTGGATATTGAACCCTATTAAAAATCAAATTTAGATTTATTTTTAGGGAAAACTAATAATTCGAGTAATTCACAGCATCAAGTAGAGTAAAGAATGAAAGACATACCCAGTATACTTCAGAAATGGAAAGACCGTTATTTTTTACAATACTTCTGCCGTTTTTGTTTGTTTGTTTATCCTTTTTGGATGCCACTGGTCTATCCACCCATATTCATCTGTCTTTCACTTAACTATTTTTCGTAACCATCGTTATCTCAGCACGCAATATTACCAATTTCAAGAAAATAACAAATACTACTTCAATGTATAATGACAGCCTTATGTATCTCATACATAATTCCCAGAATCAAATGAAGATAAATATATTTCCTACATCATACATCATGCACACGTCTGCCCATCTAGTTAATGGACACCTAACACTCCTCTAGTTTGTAACGAGATAACGAGAACAACGAGTTATTGTGGAGGTCTTAATTAATGGCTTTGGATTCCAGTGTTTCTCAGCCCAAAGCGGTATATCCAAGATGTCAAGGTGGATAAGACTTGTCGTAGACATGTTGGCAAGATAGTAGGATATCAAACCACGTTATCTCTCACTTTTCACTGGAATGCTAAAGTCAGCTGAGTTTTGTATGGGCCGTTTGTAGCTTTTCTGATGAAAGTGGTAGCCGTTTTCTATGCTTCTTTTCTGGTTTTTAAATCACCTATCTAGTTTGTTTGTTTTTTTCCGAGAAAATGTTTAGGATTTCTTTCATTTAAACTGCAACGTGAATTACGACTTTGTATATACATTCTGGTAAGAGCTATCCACACACACACACAAACACAAACATAAACACACACACACACACAAACACACACACACACACACACACAAACATGAACACACACACACACACACACACACACACACAAACATAAACACACACACACACACACAAACACAAACATAAACACACACACACACATACACAAACACACACACACACACACAAACACACACACACACACACACAAACACAAACATAAACATAAACACACACACAAACACAAACATAGACACACACACACACACACACACACAAACATAAACACACACACACACACAAACAAACACACACACACATTTTATCACATCACACATCATCCAAGAACACTGGTGGCATGATTCGCAACTAACAGTGACAAGGAATTGAGCTCATCTCCTGTCCCTGTTGGTTGCACGTTGATGCAGCTCCGGTGAGAGAGTTGATCCTCTTAGCCCGGGCGACATCGAGTAAGAATTTTATAGAGATTAAAGAGAGTGGGGTGGGGGGGAGGGGGGGAGGAATACACACATTATGCGTCGTGGATTGTAATCTATTTATTAGCGCCATACTAGTATTACTACTATTACTACTTATATTACTACTATTACTTCTGCTGTTATTTCTGCTAATATTAATACTACTACATCTACTATTACCACCACCGATATTTCTACTACAAGTATTGTTATTTCTGCAACTACTACTTCTCATACCACTTATAATACTAATACTATTAATACTATTAATACTATTACAATGGGTTTCAATGGTATACTTATCGTCATTCATATGCCACCATTTCTAACTTATCATCTAGCCACATATACTATTACTATTACGAGTAAAAACGGTAATGTCGTCGTAACCCAATCTACTCCTTTATCTCATTTGAATATTTGAATATATTTCATGTTGCTGAAATATGATTGAAAAGCAGAGATTGCAGACAAACCCGCCGGTTGTGTCTTTTGCAGTCTCAAGGATTTAAGGAATCGATTGGTCCTTCGGGAACCCCCCCCCCCCCAGCATTCTCCTTACCCAAATATTAGGCCAAGAATGAGGAGAATGAGGACGCTCTTGTAACACCTTCCAAGACCTAAATCTCTCCTGTAGTATGACTCTAACCTGACAACAGATGGAATAGAACCACCTACGTGCTGGAATTAGACGGGAAACGGGAAATAGGAATGGGAATAATTAAATCGGAAAGTCTGAAGGGAAAGCGAGCCTCCGCGACCTAACGAACTCGATTCAGAAGTGCCGTCATCATCAGCTGAGCTCCTACCGGGCCTCAAGATTATTATTCGTGTAGATGTCCCTTTGAAAAGCCATTATAGTGATTGATTTTGGAAGGGAAAGTGTCGTTTTGTCTCTTCAGCCATGAATTTGTTGAAAAATATTGTAAATCTAGGGGGGTTGAGGCCCAGGAGGACAGGTATATGTGCTCGAGAAAGTTTGTATAACAGTTTTTTTTTCGTAACTGATTCTTAACTGATGCTTTTTTAAGAAAATAATGCAATAACAGTGTTATGTGTTGATTAACAGAGTAAAGGACAGTAATTACATATCTTAGATTCTAAAATGAGATGAAGGACTTTTACTTGGCCAAAATGAATTGTTAGTTGAGTTATTTGCTTGTTTATATATATATTATCAAGTGTGTCAGTACACATGGGTGACTCTTATATTTATGTTACTAATATTTTGTGATATGTTTAGGAAACTTTTTATTTACTATTCCTTAGATAGATAGGCTTTGTATGTAGGCTAGAAAGTTTAATATTACTAATCAAGTCCAGAAAAATATAATATTTACTCAGTGATATGCCAAGGTGTATGAAGATTACCTGAAGGCATGCTATAGTTTTATTCTTTAGCTGACTCAGAATTTAATTTTTTCTCTCACTGTTTGGGGACTAATTTGATTATGTTGCAAAGATATTACTCATTTACTTATTCATGATGTCCAAGAGCCTTGCATAGTTTATATAATATTCATCTATTTCTTTATCTCCATATGATATTCATCTGTTTCTTATCTCCATATAATACTCATCTATTTCTTATCTCCATTTAATACTCATCTATTTCTTATCTCCATTTAATACTCATCTATTTCTCATCTCCATATAATATTCATCTATTTCTTATCTCCATATAATACTCATCTATTTCTTATCTCCATATAATATTCATCTATTTCTTATCTCCATATAATACTCATCTATTTCTTATCTCCATATAATACTCATCTATTTCTTATCTCCATATAATACTCATCTATTTCTTATCTCCAGGGAGTTTGTATGGAAGCCAGAGAGCCATGGGTACTGCTACAGAACCAGCACATCTGGAGCCAGCCAATTTCAGGCCACAGAAAGTACTCATTCTCACCAAATTGTCAAGATACGAGTTTGAAAAGCGACGACACCCAGAGCTGACTGAGCGACAGCTGGAGAGGTGCCTCAGAAACAGAGGATCAGACTACAACATGTTGTTGTACCACCACTACATCCACAAGGTGAGGCAGGTCCATGAGTTTCATTGCTGTGGTATCATACAGAAGATTTGAGTTTTATATCAAGCTTATCCTTTGTTGCCATTTGTCCTGCTGTGCCCCCCCCCCCCTATCTTTTGTGCTCTGGCAAAGACAAAAAAAATCCCTCTTGTATATTCGGGCCAGAATTGTAGACTGGTTCTGTACTTGACAGCTATTGTCAGGGAAATCTACAAGCTTTGTCTTGCCAGAATACATATTTGGAGGTTTATAGGCCTCTACTGCAATAACTCCCTCTTGGTACCCTCTAGAGGATTGAGTTGTATCTTTTATGCAGGCAGATTTATACAGAAGTGAAGGTCATTTTTGTCCTTGATGATCAAGCAGATATATTTATTTTTTCTGTATCATCACACTGTCCTATTTTGATCAAATACCTTGTTGTTTATTGTCATGTACACTCAATGAAAAATAAACTATTTTTTCCTCTTATACATTTATACCAACTACTAATAGATTTACATTTTTACAGGGTGTTGAAAATACAGTGAACAGTGTCTTCAGAGCAGCTGGCATTGAAACCAAAGTAGTGTACCGGTTTGACTACTCAGATCCCAACATTGAATGGGCAGATGCCATAGTGACTACAGGAGGTGATGGAACCTTCCTTCTGGCAGCATCTGGTGTCTTAGAGAGAAACATACCTCTAATAGGGTTCAATTCTGACCCCATGAGGTCAAAAGGACAGCTATGTCTCCCACAGAAGTACTCAGTGGATGTGAAGGAGGCAATTGATAAACTTTTGAAGGTAGTTTTGAAGTGAAATTTGTTGTGAAATTATCTGAAACACCTTCAAACACCTGAAAATGAGGTGTTTGAAGGTATGCCTTTTATCTTTTAGTGTTATTTCCAATTTTAATGTACACAAGAATATTGTATGTTACTTGATTATTTTTGGTTCTGTGGAATGTGTCTAAAACTAGATGCTCTACAGGGAAAGTTTCGCTGGACCTTCAGAAGCAGAATCCGTGTCACACTTATTGGGGAAAACATCTTTAGACCACCAGTGGAACTGCATGATCAGCAATTATTACATCCTGAGTACAGGTAAAGCAGCACAGGGTGCTACTCTCCCAGTTAATGTTATAAAGTATTGTTTAATTGCCTTCAAAATAGTTGTTTAAGTATTGCAGTGAAAAATGACCTTCATTCCATTATTTTTAATGTATAAACTTCTTATGCAGATACCTGGACATGGATTTGCAGTTACGTACACTGAAGGAAAATACACCAGCAACAGACGAGTCTGGATTAGCTAGAAGAGTACTGCCCGTCCTTGCCCTTAATGAGGTTGGTTGACTCCAGGGGGATGAAGGCCACAAATTGGCTTTGGTTAAACACATAAGGTACTGAAGGACATGATGAGTTACCCAGGACACTAGCAGTGTGCTGTGTTATGCCATCTCAGCATTTCATGTATAACAGCATTTATGCTTATTTTCCATATGCAATCTGTTATTGTGTAGCATGGATGCTGTCTAAGATTCTCTAATTGGCAGAGTGGTTAGTGGCTGTATCTTCAAATTTTCTCATTTGAAATTGCCACTAATACCTTATATGACAGGCTCTTTACTACCATTTGGTTTATAGTTGTGGTTTTACAGAGAAAATAAACTGGCCGGAAGTTTTTCAGTAATATTGTATGTTTCATGAAGGAACTTAGCAAGCCCATGTCAGTAGTAGGCTTTGCTTAACACAGGTGAGCACTGTCCTTTTTTTGTTTGTTTTTTATTAGTCATGATATAGCTGACTTCCTGTCAAATTCAGATTCTTTGAAAATGACAGATCTTCCTTCATCTAACCCAGGTTTTCATTGGCGAATGTGTGTCAGCCAGAGTGTCGTATTTGGAGTTGAGTTTTGACCATAACAAGGGGATCAAACAGAAGTGTTCGGGACTCATCGCCAGCACAGGTAAGTGTCTCTCTAGTGACCATTTGCTGTTCAGGTTTTCAAGACCTTTGGGTCACAGTGACTTCAAGGTAGCATTTGTTCCTTGGTGAGGCCTTCCAACTCTTAGGATTCCTGCTTGTACTGACCTGTATTTTGAGGATACAGTCTTTATGATAGATAGAAGAGGAAAGGTTTCAGCAATGGCAGTGTTATTTCTTTGACTATATGTACTGTGAATCATTTAGACTGTAGTAGAGCAGTTTGGTTATGATGTTGCATGACAGTATTACTGGATCTTGTGTTAGTACAACAGTCTTCTGATTTAGATATTTTACATCATGATTCTTCTTAAAAATTAGGCTAATGGTTTGATAAATGAATATATCTCTTGATTTAATAACACATTTAATGAGTTGAATGATTGATGATATTAATTTTATTATCACTACCATATTCTCTGTGACTATCACCACCACCCTTATCATCAGTCATCAACGTCATCTCCATCAAAAGCACCAGTATTACTACATGTGAAATATAATATACGAAACCATTATCCCATCTTTATTATAATTTTTTGAAGATTGCTATCAGTAAGCTGAGGCAAGAAATCATGAAAATTATTTCATGATCACCTCCCTTTCGGTTATCATTACTTGTATTTTCCTAGAATCAAAACCCATGTGGAATTGAAGAAAAAAACACTAACAAGTTTAGGAAACAGTAGTTCAATATGAGTGATCAATTATATTTTGTGGCTGTCCTTCCAGCAAAGATAATCTCCTCCTTCTTCTTCTCCTTCTTCTTCTTCTTCTTCTTCTCCTCCTTCTTCTTCTTCTCCTCCTCCTCCTCCTCCTCCTCCTCCTCCTCCTCCTCCTCCTCCTCCTCCTCCTCCTCCTCCTCCTTCCTCCTCCTCCTTCTCCTCCCTTCTTCTCCTTCTCATCCTCCCTTCTCCTCCTTCTCCCACTCCTCCTCCTACTCCCTCCCACTCCTACTCCTCCTCCTCCTCCTCCTCCTCATCTTCCTCTCTTCCTCTTCCTCTTCCTCTTCCTCTCTTCCTCTTCCCCTCTCCCTATTCCTCCTCCTCCCCCTCCCCTCCCCCTTACTCCTCTTCTTTCACTTTATCCCCCACTTCTTCCAATCAACTATGCATTGTCATTTACTGCATGGAGATTCTGTCTTGGTTTTTGTAGGTACATTATGGCAGGGAGAAACTAATGGCGACACCAGTAAGAGTTTCCGGAACGAGCATTTACGTGTTTGTGTTTGAGTTGATTTTGAGTTGCCTTTTTCAACCCATTCGCGCTGGTCTCCTATTTGCCTAACGCTGCTCCTGCCGGATAAATAACAAGTGCGCGCAGTGACCAGGCACGAGATCTCTCCCGTTGCAATGCCATGTTGTGCTTCTCAGAACGCTTTTCACCCGCCCAATTCAACGAGGTTTTTGTATTTGTTTGCATTATTTTCACAAGTGAAGAAAATGTGTCTATACAAATGGAACTCCAAAGAGTATATACATACATAATGATTTAAAACATGTGTTTAGAGGGAGATATCGTGATGTGATAGGACGTCATCCGGTTCTAACAAAATATTCTGATGACGTGATATCACGTCATCCGGCGCGAATGGGTTAAGGGGTTATTCTCATTATGTGGGACTAGTTATTTTGAATGATTGCTATTGATGTTGATGATATTTGTGAAGTTAGGGCCTTGTGTGGTTCCAATAATTAAGCAATAATTATTGTTCTAAAGATTTTAAAAATGTGTTGCCAGCATACTACTCCCTAACCATACAATAGTATTTTCACTTATAATAGCAATGCTTTTAGATATTATATTAAGATACTGAATGCCTTTTGGGTGTGTTATTAATAACAAGTATAACCAAACCACTGATAAACCTTTATAAATAATTATCTTTTTGTGAAGATATTCATTATTCTTAATATATGTGAACACTTATGGGTGAAAGGTTCAAGTTGTCTTAGTTGGTTTTCTCAGCTTTTCCCTTCTTCCCTCCTTCATTTTGGACCCCTCTTCCTGTTTACAAAGTTGAATATGTTCTGATGGAAAGGAGTTTTTATGCAGTGCTCACCCTATGCACCGTTTACGTGATGTGTGTTATGTGTTATGTTGACTTTCAAACGTAAAGTAATTAGATTTTCAATTTTTCCCTTGAATGAAGCTGTATTTGTCAAAAAGTTAAGTTGCTATGAATTGCAGTAAGTATATTTAGCACTTGATTCTATCTAAAATCTTGGTTTTAGAACACTTTTTTGTTGTATTTACACGAGTTTGATATTTTTTGCTTCCTTCAAAATCTTATGCAGGGACTGGCTCAACCTCATGGACCTACAATGTGAACAAGTTAACAGAGCAGAACATGGAGGAAATCCTGACTATTGTAAAGGAGGAGACAGGCTTTCCCATCCGCGATACAGATCCTTTATTTGTACAGAAGATAACTAATAAATTCAATGAAATGCTTATCACAAATCCAGGTAAGTGAATCATTCGCATCAGTGTGATTTTTATGTGTCTGATAATATTGATATTTAATATTATGGCTGGCACAATATTGTGCCGCCAGGCCACTGGGCTTTTGAATGAGCGGTACAGTAGTGTACCACCCGTCCAGAGAGGGTTAATATGAGAAGTGAGCTTTTATGAATGCAGTAGATTGAGTTGGTGTTGTATTAGTCAGACTTTTCAGTACTTGACTTGTCATTAACATGCTTGCCCACGCCACAGAGGAGCCACGTATGGTATACACCATCAGGGATCAGCTGGTCTCTTCACCAATGCGAAGCGAATGCGTCAAGCCCCGGGGGTTCGCCAGGTCAATAGGTGTCAAGTCGCGCTGCTTCGATGCATCCCTGGTAATCGACGGGGGTCTCTCCTTCCCCTTCAACGACGGGACCCGAGCCCTTCTGGAGATTCACGACGTCGATGCTCTGAGGACAGTGACCCTACACGAGGATCCGACAGAAGTTTCCTTCAAGCACTGAAAGGAAGTGCAGAATGTTTGGCAGTTTACAAACAGAAGACAGAACATGTATTTGGAGCGGTAACAAGGGAAAGCAATTGAATTTTTAGCATTGACTTGCTACGTGGTGCTCATTGTCTAGTCATACTAGTACAGAGTAAATGTCTATGCCCTGGACGTAGACATGTTAATGTAAACTTAGTACAAGGTGTCATCTGTGTGAGGCGGAAGTGTCATTCATTAAAACCTGGAAGTGTTTTGTTCTTAGTGAATACAAAAGATGTAATATGGAGGCAATATGTAGATAGGTTAGAACAGGGGTGTGTGTGTGTGTATATATATATATCTCTGTGATTAAGGAACTTTCACTAGGACATCGTCACAAATAATTAGCACTTTATTTGGTTATTGAGCAAGGGTCAGGAGCTATTTTAACACAGCAATTGCTTTCGTATAATTGTATATATAACATATGTATATATCACTTTAGTACTGTTGCTCATACTGATGTCATTGCATATTTGCTTACTGGACATTTATACCATGAATCTGTGACTTATGATTTATGTTTTGCTCATTATTTATTAATATGAAATGAAGATGGCCTGTTTTACTTTCTACTGTCGGCTGTAGACATCACAAAGCTAACAGATAACCATTGGTATCAGTAAGCAGCATGGATATGGGGGACTTTAAAGGTAAAATAAAGCATCTGAAATTGGGCTATTCTGGGCAGAGGTGTACGTGCTTCAAAAATGCACCTTAGATCTGCCCTTCTAGTTGATAATTTATTCTGTTAGATCTTCTGTTAGATCCAGCGAATCCACAATTATTGTTGTTATTATTGTCCTCAATTATATGAAATGCAAATTTTGTTTTTCATAAGGAGGAAAGGAAAATCACATCTCTCTATATGGTTCCATTAAGTTGTTGACGAATTCTTACATTTTGATTGACGTTAGACTCAATTGTTTTGAGAATTTCCCATCTTTTGATTGATACACTGCATAAAGTGGTATGGAATTTAAACAATGATTGTTTCTTCCTGACTGCCTTACTCCGCCACAGCAAATTTTCTCTGCCACAAGCCATTATTTATAATGCACTCATATTTGTCATCATGTCATTTGGTTATGTCACTTCTGGGTATGAATGACTATATATAGACACTCATTCATATATATTTTCATCAATGTTAATTGCCATGAAATTTCAGCCTCCTCAAGTGATGAAGTTAATGATAATGAATACTGAAAAGAGTTCCTTATTGTTGATTACGTTGATAATTCATGGGATACGCTGCCAATTTGTTCATAGATTCAGAGGTTTCATAGTTGACGTAGGATGAAAAAAACAAACAAACTTGTGATCAAATTATATATATGTCCAAAATAATAAAACTAGTTAAAGTCAGACTATATGCCCCATAAAATGATTCTAATATTTACAGCATTAACAGTAAGAAACAAATGCTATGAGGCATTAAAAACTGAGGTTTCTGTACGTGGAATTACCAGTCATATACTTGTAGCTACATTTTTATCTTTATTTAGTTGGAATACTTCATTCATACATAGTTACTGAATTAACTCAAGTAACAAGAGCTTGTTACCTTCGTGACTTTTCTCTTGATTGACTTATCTCCACACAAAGAGTTGAAAAAAGAGAGAAAGAGGAGGTTTCACTAAACTGTTCATTGTGGGAGTTCATAAATAACTTTTCCCCATAAGAAGATGCAGATTTTGTTCATATATTTTGGAAGTGCATCAGTATTTCTTATACTTTAACAAGCTGTAGCTATTGTCCAGATATATTTTGTTGTGTTCAGATCACTGACAGAAATACACTTGAAATATTGTTTGTTGTTCTAATACCTCCTGTTATTCAACTTTTTTCATTTATCACATTTATGCCGTTTCATAACCTGTTTCATCTCCATTTTCGTCACGAATCGTTAACTTGAATATCATGACATGTAAAACGTTTATTGTTGGAAACAGTTTTTCACTTTACTCTGGACATTGTCTTTGATGCTTCCTATTGTATATAGAGGAGTAAGTGTGAAGCATGGACTGTAAGACGAAGTGGATGTAAATTG
>NW_028234415.1:7374012-7384012 GCF_977035675.1 Penaeus japonicus | reverse complement strand
AAGAAATGTTCAACAGGCTGAGAAGCTCCGAGGGATGGAGAAGGTTTCAGGGTGAGGTGAAGGTCCCTGCAAATCGCAATCTTAATATGGTCAAAGGAGTAATATTCAATTGGAAGTTGATGGAATATTCTGAAGAAACCCTACAAGCTGATCGTGCAAATTTAGGCGTCACAGAAGGGAGATAACAGAGTGGTAGACACGCCAATGTTCATTCTCATCTTCGACAAGGAGAGGTTGCCAGACAAGGTCATGGCAGCGTGATGTGCGATGGAGGTCACCGCATACGTACCCTCTCTGAGGTGTTGTTTCAAATGCCAGAAATTTGGTCATGTCGGGAAGTACTGCCGATCAACACTAGACGTCTGTGTCACATGCAGACAAGTCATGCTGGAAAACCACACCTGCAATAGCTTCAAGTGCGCCAACTGCAAGGAAGCCCACGTGGCCTCAGAAAAGACTTGTGATTTCTACAGGATGGAGAAGGTGATCAGGGACGGCAGCCACCGGACGTAGAAGCCAGTGCGAGTTGGTGCCGGTCCCAAGCCCGGAGAAATGCAGAGGGTTGCGACAGCAGGCGAGCGGCGTAAAAGCAGCCAAATCAATGATGCGCAAAAACTGAAAGTTGACGCGCTGTGGGATAAGCCGAAAGTCAAAGAAGAAAAAGAAGAGGAGAAGGTGATCAGGGACCAGGGACCACAGGCCAACCCCCAGGAGCCACTGGAAAAGTTGGCGAAGCCTTAAGGAGGACATCAGAATTTCCTGATTGACGGGAAGTTCCGAGCTGGAAAGTCGGCAGGAAGGTGTTCTCAGCGTGACTCTCTTTGCAATTGCCATCAATTATATTGTGAATGTGCCTAGAGACGTTCCGTTCAGTCTGTACATGGATGACTTTGCGTTATACCGCTCCCCCGAAAGCGTGCTGGGTGTACAGAACTCCTTGCAGACCGCAGAAAAATAGGATTTGCAGTGAACCACGTGCCGTGTTTTCAAGTCCCCCCAGAGCAAGACTGTGGATATGCATTTCCACAGAAGAATTGGCAACTTGCATCCCCGCCTTCTGTTCAGGCGGGGATGGAAGCCTACTATACGAGTCAGAGCTGGTTATACTCAATACATGTAAAATATGTACACTAGTGTTTTAATTATTTTAACATATATAAAATGTAAGTTTTTAAAATTATTTTTATAAGGAGACCGAATTGATGACGCGGCAGATAATTTTCAACAATTTTCAATCAATCAACCAATTGGACACCAAACAACTTGTTCATAGAGATAACACACAACTTCTCCAGGTCTGTCAACGTCCTCTAACCACAGGTTCAACAAATACCTGTCACGAAAAGAAATAACTCTGGAAGGAGGGCCCAGGAGTTGACTGGAATCGATGGCAGTCAGCACACCTATTTCCTCCGCTAACCTCAATCATACCCAAAGTAATCCAGCAACTGAGAATTTATTGACGCTGCAGATAGTTTCCAGTAATCAATCAATCAGTCAATCAACACCTGAGAACATACAGAGGAAGAGTCTTGGTAGTGCCTTGATGGGAAGCTCAACCATGGACACTCGATCCTCTTCATCCACATTCACTGTCGGGTCCCATCTTTCGAAGGAATCTGGCGGGATTTTTTATAAATTCGTTATACATATACTCGTATGTTATTTCTCCGTCTGATATTGAAAATTTCTCTTCAATCTGAGGCAGTGGAGGACCTACTGAAAGGACACAAACAAAAACCCACCATCCGTCAGTATTAGTCGAGGTGGTTCAAACTCCAGCAATTTTTTTTTTTTTTTTTTTTTTTTTTTTTTTTTTTTTTTTTTTTTTTTTTTTTTTTTTTTTTTTTTTTTTTTTTTTTTTTTTTTTTTTTTTTTTTTTTTTTTTTTTTTTTTTTTTTTTTTTTTTTTTTTTTTTTTTTTTTTTGTTTTTTTTTTTTTTTTTTTTTTTTTTTTTTTTTTTTTTTTTTTTTTTTTTTTTTTTTTTTTTTTTTTTTTTTTTTTTTTTTTTTTTTTTTTTTTTTTTTTTTTTCTTTTTTTTTTTTTTTTTTTTTTTTTTTTTTTTTTTTTTTTTTTTTTTTTTTTTTTTTTTTTTGTCTTTTTTTTCTTTTTTTTTTTTTTTTTTTTTTTTTTTTTTTTTTTTTTTTTTTTTTTTTTTTTTTTTTTTTTTTTTTTTTTTTTTTTTTTTTTTTTTTTTTTTTTTTTTTTTTTTTTTTTTTTTTTTTTTTTTTTTTTTTTTTTTTTTTTTTTTTTTTTTTTTTTTTTTTTTTTTTTTTTTTTTTTTTTTTTTTTTTTTTTTTTTTTTTTTTTTTTTTTTTTTTTTTTTTTTTTTTTTTTTTTTTTTTTTTTTTTTTTTTTTTTTTTTTTTTTTTTTTTTTTTTTTTTTTTTTTTTTTTTTTTTTTTTTTTTTTTTTTTTTTTTTTTTTTTTTTTTTTTTTTTTTTTTTTTTTTTTTTTTTTTTTTTTTTTTTTTTTTTTTTTTTTTTTTTTTTTTTTTTTTTTTTTTTTTTTTTTTTTTTTTTTTTTTTTTTTTTTTTTTTTTTTTTTTTTTTTTTTTTTTTTTTTTTTTTTTTTTTTTTTTTTTTTTTTTTTTTTTTTTTTTTTTTTTTTTTTTTTTTTTTTTTTTTTTTTTTTTTTTTTTTTTTTTTTTTTTTTTTTTTTTTTTTTTTTTTTTTTTTTTTTTTTTTTTTTTTTTTTTTTTTTTTTTTTTTTTTTTTTTTTTTTTTTTTTTTTTTTTTTTTTTTTTTTTTTTTTTTTTTTTTTTTTTTTTTTTTTTTTTTTTTTTTTTTTTTTTTTTTTTTTTTTTTTTTTTTTTTTTTTTTTTTTTTTTTTTTTTTTTTTTTTTTTTTTTTTTTTTTTTTTTTTTTTTTTTTTTTTTTTTTTTTTTTTTTTTTTTTTTTTTTTTTTTTTTTTTTTTTTTTTTTTTTTTTTTTTTTTTTTTTTTTTTTTTTTTTTTTTTTTTTTTTTTTTTTTTTTTTTTTTTTTTTTTTTTTTTTTTTTTTTTTTTTTTTTTTTTTTTTTTTTTTTTTTTTTTTTTTTTTTTTTTTTTTTTTTTTTTTTTTTTTTTTTTTTTTTTTTTTTTTTTTTTTTTTTTTTTTTTTTTTTTTTTTTTTTTTTTTTTTTTTTTTTTTTTTTTTTTTTTTTTTTTTTTTTTTTTTTTTTTTTTTTTTTTTTTTTTTTTTTTTTTTTTTTTTTTTTTTTTTTTTTTTTTTTTTTTTTTTTTTTTTTTTTTTTTTTTTTTTTTTTTTTTTTTTTTTTTTTTTTTTTTTTTTTTTTTTTTTTTTTTTTTTTTTTTTTTTTTTTTTTTTTTTTTTTTTTTTTTTTTTTTTTTTTTTTTTTTTTTTTTTTTTTTTTTTTTTTTTTTTTTTTTTTTTTTTTTTTTTTTTTTTTTTTTTTTTTTTTTTTTTTTTTTTTTTTTTTTTTTTTTTTTTTTTTTTTTTTTTTTTTTTTTTTTTTTTTTTTTTTTTTTTTTTTTTTTTTTTTTTTTTTTTTTTTTTTTTTTTTTTTTTTTTTTTTTTTTTTTTTTTTTTTTTTTTTTTTTTTTTTTTTTTTTTTTTTTTTTTTTTTTTTTTTTTTTTTTTTTTTTTTTTTTTTTTTTTTTTTTTTTTTTTTTTTTTTTTTTTTTTTTTTTTTTTTTTTTTTTTTTTTTTTTTTTTTTTTTTTTTTTTTTTTTCTGTTTTTTTTTTTTTTTTTTTTTTTTTTTTTTTTTTTTTTTTTTTTTTTTTTTTTTTTTTTTTTTTTTTTTTTTTTTTTTTTTTTTTTTTTTTTTTTTTTTTATTTTTTTTTTTTTTTTTTTCTTCTTTTTTTTTTTTTTTTTTTTTCTTTTTTTTTCTTTTCTTTTCTCCTTTTTTTTTTTTTTTTTTTTTTTTTTTTTTTTTTTTTTTTTTTTTTTTTTTTTTTTTTTTACCCCCTTGTATTCAGTTTTCAGTATGTTTGACACCAGTCCGATAAGACAACTGACGTATGGAAAATGTTATTTTTCTGTCTCAAAAGACTGGTAGCAAAGGATACCCTCCCTTTCCATTTGGATAACTAATTTTCATTCGCCATGTTTTCAAACTAGAGGTCGTCAGTAAGAGGGATTACCGACTTGGATATGCGGGGCGGGAAGGGGCGTGGAGGGGAGGGAGAGGGTGTGACAACTTGGGTAGTTTGGTAGTTATGAAGTTTCCCTTCTCTAGATTTCACGACTGGGCAATTTTCTCTACACAGGTTGGGAAAGTACTGTGTAGATTATTTATAGTTTGATTAATCCCTACATAAGTAGCTGGAAACATTTTCTTTCATGTTCTGTAAAATATGCAAAATCTAATCAGCAAAGGAAAGTTACTGTTTAAGCTTTAGTGTTTACTTTCTCTAAAACATTGGAAAATGTGACAGTATGAGAAAAACTAAAAGATTTCCAAATTTCTTGAGTGCTTCCAATGATTTTATTATATTAGATATATTACTGTCATGCACTAAAAATATTCATATAGATGACAGTACTTTTCTGTTTTGCTACATAAATACAAAACCACCTTTAAAATCAACTCTTCTTAGTTGAATAATAAAGGATAAACATAACACTTTTTTGTGAATATATTTATTTGCAAATCATAACTTTCTCATGTATGAAAAGTGCAAAATGTATTACATACAATATCACCTACACATGAGGACATCTATCCACATTTTATAATCAAGACAATCATTCTAAGCCAAAGCCTAAAATATATCTGGAAAAAATTCCCCAATAAGATTGAGCACATACAAACATTTCAGTCACATTAACAAATGAGCACGTAGGCAATTTAACATCCACCATTTAGTCTCTTTTTCAATAACTTAAAACTCACATTATTTAACATCCAGCTAGTTTCCTTAGTACTGCTAAAAAAAAAATTAACAGTTCAACAAGTTCTTATGTATTACTATGAAGGTATATTGTACCATAGAGCTAACACATCTAAAAAACTTCATTTGAGAGATGATCTTCGACGAGTGGGATGTGATAGATTAAATAAGCGGATTCCTCGTAAACAGTCTTGCAAAATCAACTCCGAATCATCTCCTTTGTTGCTGCCCTGACCAATCTAGGAATAAATCTCCCTCTTTAGGTGAGAAAATTATTAGCATTTTGTGACCTATTGCAATCCATGCATAATTATTTGGGAAAATAATTTTTCTTCAATTCTTATGGAATGTTTTAATTCAATAAGTGCCATGTAAAACATTTTTTAAAATTTTTCTCTATATGCCATTCCTATATAAAGGATTTTGTTCATTCTTCACCTAATAACCACATTTAGAGCTAAAATCCTGTAAGACTAGAGACAAAAAAAAAAAAAAATCAAAAGTAATAAACAAATAAATAACAAATAAATACAGAAGGATATCTATCCCATCAGAACCACTCCTAAGTTCCTGTCTACTTACATGTGTAACACAAGGAGCCTATTGACTGACGACTGACTAGACTACTGAAAGCTAAGTACTTCAACAAAAAATACAAAGTAGGAGCAAAAAGGTAGAACGTGATTAGACTGTACGATGAGGTGTCTGGATCGACTCAAAATGCCAGAGATTTAGTGTTTCCCATATCACTGAGGCTGTGTTTCGTTTCGTCTCCATACTCAATCCTCCCAGGACATCCACCAGGGAGGGGAACTGACCAAGAAGCATAAGAAGAATGTCAATAGCAATGATAAAAGGAAGGAAAGAGAAAGGTGCACCATGGTTAAGGCAACTATGGTGATGATGGTGATGGTGATATTTCTCTCTACAACAATATAATTTGTATACAAATTTGGAAGTTATTCATTTTGAATCCCGATGTTTACAATAAAGAATTGAACATGAATATGCCTTCTCAGTGTGATCACAAACAACAACTGGTGCGAAATGGGCGATGTTGAAACTTTTTTTTTTTTTCCAGGGTTGCGGTAGGGAGCGAATACACAACAAAACTTATGGCTGAAATCGAAGCAAAAAAATGCAATAAAGCTTTGCTCGATTAGTATTTTTCTCTCTCTAACCCTTCATTATCTATAAGAACACTGACATTAAGGATAATTCCAACTTCCTTCAACTATGTTCACAGAACAAAAGTAGAATAACAGGATAATTAATGCATTTCCTTATAGAATTTGCTATGTTATATAACTTGGCCTTTTTTAGAAAAAGATATAAAAGAGAATGAGTAACTTCACAGTAAAAGACATGTAATTAATGCATTTCAATCATATCTTCATCAGAATTACATGATCTTCCTAAAACATCTTCTAAATCATAACTTTTACTTTTTGCTTTTTTTTACCATGTAAACTAATGAACAATATGTTGTAAAAGACAGAAAGAAAGCACTTCTGTTCTAAAATCTAAATAGTGGGTTAATACATCTATGAGAGAGAGAGAGAGAGAGAGAGAGAGAGAGAGAGAGAGAGAGAGAGAGAGAGAGAGAGAGAGAGAGAGAGAGAGAGAGAGAGAGAGAGAGAGAGAGAGAGAGAGAGAGAGAGAGAGAGAGAGAGAGAGAGAGAGACTGTCAGACAGACAACGAGACAGAGACAGAAGCATAGCCAGAGACAGCCAAACAGACAGAAGCATATGTGAGTTATTGATATCTATGATAAATTTGTTTACCAAATAACAAAATCTTAAACTTTAACTTTAACTTTCTTTTAACTACATAACAGAAAAAGTTACATTACCGTAAACAAAACCCTCTAAAGCTACCTGTACTCTGCTCTTTACCAGTTTTATTACACTGACACTACACCAATGACAAAACACGAACACCCTACTATTAAAAACACGTTTCCCGACGTCTCAAAGACTTCCCACAATCATTCCATCACCCATGACTAGTTTCACATACAAAGACTGTTCATCTGCAACAAGAGACCAAGTATGAGTCTGTACTAAAATAACAACGCTGCAAAAATTATTGCATATAGGGAACATCACCTGAATTTACTTACAACGCTACTTCATGAAAACGTTTCCTTTGATTTGTGTTTACAGGGGCAAACAAGAGCTGCTGAAGGACTCGAATCTTTTTCATCTTGTATTAACATAAAAATGGTAACTTTGTACATTCACATGATATGATGTGATTCCGACAGCCAAATGCTTGTAGCAGCATATCACGTATGCTTTCTGAGAATGAACAAAAAGATTCAACAATATTACAAACATTAAATGCATATTAGAACATAACAACAACATAACAGGCGCTGGAAGGAATGAAATGGATTTCAATTATACAAGTGGTAATTCCTAACATCATACTTATTGTTTGTCTACATTATACCAGATTTAGCATTATAAAAATGTGCTTCACAGAAAAATGCCACAACTTATGTTCAGTTACAGTCACTCACAATCTTATTCCTCAACAACCTATGTTTATACATTTCATTTTGTGCAATGTGTACTGGTGCCTGACATAATTACTGACTAGCAAGGCCCAACTACACATGCCGAGGAGCCAATCCAAAACAGCTGATTTCTTGAATGTGAACGATGGGGCCGAATCGTCATGATTATGATATACTGTATAGGGCCAGTGTTGTGAAGATGTGATCTATTGTCCGAGCGAAGAAGAATCAGATCTACACACCCTATGTCACATAGCTAGCTGCATAAGTTGCTTTTTTTTAACTGTTCTAAATGCTTAACATCCTTTCTTAAGACATTCAGAAATTCACTTTAACCCGTTAACAACACATGACGTGATATCAAGTCTTGTGGTGGCAGCGGCTTGAGCAGGCGAATAGCCCAAGGCATTAGGCCCACGCATTTCAGAATACTTCGTTATTAAGACCAGGTGGAGCCAAAACATTCCCAGCGTTATCAGGTTAATTAATCACAAGTACGGCCAACACTACCTGGTTAGGCATATGGAAATGACAGTCATTTTGACCAATAGAATATATCAAAGAACGTTGAAAAAAAAAAACACTGGTATCTTATAATATCACAGACCATAGAAAAATTATTCTCTTTAGCCTTTGCTTTGCCGAAGGATTATCCATTAGCCTTACAAAGTAAAATAGCTAAAACTATTGCCCTTTCTCTAGGAACTACTGTGAATACAGGATATCACATTGTACAATAATCTTTGTTTAACTATAGTTCATAAGTTTTTAAATTTTCTTTCAGTTCTAGCAACACTTAAGCTTTGTTCTTTGCTGTATCTACATTCATGACTTTAGTATGTATGTGTAATGTATGATTATGCATGTGCATGTGCATGTACATATATAAATATACTGTATACATATACTCCAATGGCAAATTTGTTAGAACCAGATATCTCTATACTTTACCTACTTCTATCCTATAAAAGGGATGATGAATCACTACACAACTTCAAAAACCCTAAAATAAACTCCTAACACATACAACACAGTGTGGTCACATGTTTTCTTCCTTGTATCTCTGTATAAGTGTTCTCAGGGTTCGGTTAGGAGTGAGAGTAAGGTGGGACAGCTTCTCGTTGGTCATTGGACTTGTCCGTTTGCCGCTGGCTAGCCAGGCTTCCATTGCCACTCTCTCGTAGGTGAATCCATCTGAAAGGATATTTAATAAAAGAAGTGAGTATTTTGTTTATTTAAACTTTGAGAGAGTCTTTTTTAAAAATGGGTGACATAATTAAAATCAATGACTTGGGTTATTGTATGTACTTTTAGTTCTGTGTTACATCCGATACTTTCTCAGTGATTGTTATCAGTAACTTTACCAGCACAAAGGACGGGATCATCTATTAGCTCTTGTGTGATGGGGCAAAGGAATTCTGTGGGAGGAACATTGGCTGCACTCTTAGCATTCTGTGAATCTTGCGTTGATTTCCTAATCAGCCTCAGGATCTTGTTACGATGTCCTAGCGCATCTGAAATGGAGTTTGGAGATAGAAGATGATGAGGACAATTAAGAACAATGGCTAAAGGGCTACAGCAAATTCTGATAATGCATATAGTTGTAGCTGTCACCCAATTCATTGGTTTGATATGCCCTCCAACAACCAGTTAGCAATATAAAGTTGATATCATATATCATTAGTAAACTTACCGACACCAAGCTTATGCTCAAGAATTTCATCTGTAACTGTTAGTAATTCCCGTCCATCAATTGCATGAGATCGGAAGTTGTGTGAGTACTCGGCTAGGCCTTGCTCCACCAACCAACCACATACATCTTCACATGACCATTGTACTAACTGAAGAGAAATAAAATCCACTATAAGATTTTATGTCCAAAGAATCCTCAAGACAAAAGAATTAAAAAAAGAGTATATTTAGTCAAGGAGATAGTAAGTATATCATAAGTTTTAGTAGGTCCCTTACATACATCATCTTGATCTACTGTAACTTTCCAGTTCCAACCTTCAAATTCTCTCGAAATCTCTGTGAAGGAAATTTAGCCAGCGGTTTCTTATTGGAAGTAGATGTGTTACGACTGACTGAACTTGTGGCTCTGTCTACCCGCCACACATGGACCATCCTGTCCCCACTCCCAGCTGCGACGAGAGCTCCGTCATCACTGAAGGCACATGAGGTAACATACCGCTTGTGGCCCTCCAACACCCCAAGCACTACTAATTTCATCTGTAATAAATAGATGTGCTGATGAGTGTAACCAACATAAAGGTGCCATAGTTTCAACTATCTGTAATTGTTTGTCTGGTATCTTAGTACACAAACCCCAAGGTAAACAACTCACAGGGTCCCAAAGCCGCACAGTCTTATCCCCTGAGGCAGAGGCCAAGATCAGGCCATTAGCACTGAACTTGACGGACATGATGGGGGCCTGGTGGCCGTGGAGGGAGTGGTGGGGAGCGATGATAGGTGAGCCGCAACCACCCACCACCTGCCCTCCAACCTCCACTACCCAAAGGTGTAGCACCGTGTCTTGCCCTCCTGTTGCCAGCAGATACTGTTTCCCTAGTGCAGTGTACTCTGCTGGCATAGATCACTTGATGTAAAGATTGAAGTATAAGAGTAAATTATAACTTTCTACAT
>NW_028234415.1:7336512-7349012 GCF_977035675.1 Penaeus japonicus | reverse complement strand
TGTAGTTTTTTCAGTACGATATAGTGAACAACAGTAAATCTGGTGATCTAATTAGTAATATTCCACCGTCATATTTGTGTTTTCCCATCAGATTTTTATGTCTACCATTCCTCCCTAATTATATTACATTTCTTCATCAGTCTGTCTTCTCAGTCTTCGCATAGGTTGTTCATGCAATACACTATATTCAATGTTCCTTTCTTATCGTTTTCTTAGTGAATGTTGCAATAACACAAAGACCCTTCTATGGAGCTATTTCTAGAGCCTCCGCCCCCTTTGCCTGGTCGTTACCCGCCCCTCTCTACTGCATCCAGCCTCTGCAAGAATTTATGCATCCTCTGAGTGGGTGTAGATATCTCTGCTACGAGAATAGTACACTCATTATTGGTCCCCTTATTTTCTTTCGGTTCTTTCACTCTCGTCTGATGCTCGCCCTGCCCATTCTCGTCGTCGCCAAAATTCTCCTGCAGCAATTCCATCCCTGCAACAAGCATTGTTAGTTGCACCTTTGACTCATTCGCCGAGGGCTCGACGTTCCCTTCCCTAGAAACCACGCCAATTAATTGCAGAAGCAATCTCCATACGTAGCCTCGCCTTTCATGCAATTTATGCTGGCCTCCTCATTTGCAGCAATAAGGTTTCAACTTCTCTCCTTTATAAATCCTGGCTCTATAAGTCCTGGCATTGTGCTTTCCAGACGGAGAACCTGGATCGTACATCCTGCTTAAAATACGGCCTGTGTCCCCATTAACATCACTTCAGACATATGATTGGCGGTCCACATTAACTCACTTCAGACATATGACTGGCCAGATAGTCGGGAAAAAGTGTTCTCGGATTTCGGAAGATGAGAACTTTTGTTAACTTTTATTTCTCTTTCGGAACAATTATCGCAGTCCGAGTACTCAAGTATTGCACAGTATTGCACACTCTCTCCAGCCTATACCATAAGACTCCACTTGACTGAACCCTCCCTATCATAAGACTCTATTTGACTGAACCCTCCCTACCATAAGTCTCTATTTGACTGAACCCTCCCTACCATAAGACTCCACTTGACTGAACCCTCCCTACCATAAGACTCCATTTGACTGAACCCTCCCTACCATAAGACTCCACTTGACTGAACCCTCCCTACCATAAGACTCCACTTGACTGAACCCTCCCTACCATAAGACTCCATTTGACTGAACCCTCCCTACCATAAGACTCCATTTGACTGAACCCTCCCTACCATAAGACTCTATTTGACTGAACCCTCCCTACCATAAGACTCCACTTGACTGAACCCTCCCTACCATAAGACTTCATTTGACTGAACCCTCCCTACCATAGACTCCATTTGACTGAACCTCCCTACCATAAGACTCCATTGACTGAACCCTCCCTACCATAAGACTCCATTTGACTGAACCCTCCTACCATAAGACTCTATTTGACTGAACCCTCCCTACCATGAGACTCCATTTGATTGAACCCTCCCTACCATAAGACTCCATTTGACTGAACCCTCCCTACCATAAGACTCCATTTGACTGAACCCTCCCTACCATGAGACTCCATTTGACTGAACCCTCCCTACATAAGACTCCATTTGACTGACCCTCCCTACCATAAGACTCATTTGACTGAACCCTCCCTACCATAAGACTCATTTGACTGACTGAACCCTCCCTACCATAAGACTCATTTGACTGAACCCTCCCTACCATAAGACTCCATTGACTGAACCCTCCTACCATAAGACTCATTTGACTGAACCCTCCCTACCATAGACTCTTGACTGAACCCTCCTACATAAGACTCCATTTGACTGAACCTCCTACCATAAGACCTACCATAAGACTTCATTTGACTGAACCCTCCCTACCATAAGACTCCATTTGACTGAACCCTCCCTACCATAAGACTCCATTTGACTGAACCCTCCCTACCATAAGACTCCATTTGACTGAACCCTCCCTACCATAAGACTCCATTTGACTGAACCCTCCCTACCATAAGACTCCATTTGACTGAACCCTCCCTACCATAAGACTCCATTTGACTGAACCCTCCCTACCATAAGACTATTTGACTGAACCCTCCCTACCATAAGACTCCATTTGACTGAACCCTCCCTACCATAAGACTCCATTTGACTGAACCCTCCCTACCATAAGACTCCATTTGACTGAACCCTCCCTACCATAAGACTCCATTTGACTGAACCCTCCCTACCATAAGACTCCATTTGACTGAACCCTCCCTACCATAAGACTGCATTTGACTGAACCCTCCCTACCATAAGACTCCATTTGACTGAACCCTCCCTACCATAAGACTCCATTTGACTGAACCCTCCCTACCATAAGACTGCATTTGACTGAACCCTCCCTACCATAAGACTCCATTTGACTGAACCCTCCCTACATTAAGACTCCATTTGACTGAACCCTCCCTACCATAAGGCTCCATTTGACTGAACCCTCCCTACCATAAGACTCCATTTGACTGAACCTTCCCTACCATAAGACTATTGACTGAACCCTCCCTACCATAAGACTCATTTGACTGAACCCTCCCTACCATAAGACTCCATTTGACTGGACCCTCCCTACATTAAGACTCCATTTGACTGAACCCTCCCTACCATAAGACTGCATTTGACTGAACCCTCCCTACCATAAGACTGCATTTGACTGAACCCTCCCTACCATAAGACTCCACTTGACTGAACCCTCCCTACCATGTGACTGCATTTGACTGAACCCTCCCTACCATGTGACTTCATTTGACTGAACCCTCCCTACCATAAGACTGCATTTGACTGAACCCTCCCTACCATAAGACTCCATTTGACTGAACCCTCCCTACCATAAGACTCCATTTGACTGAACCCTCCCTACCATAAGACTCCATTTGACTGAACCCTCCCTACCATAAGACTCTATTTGACTGAACCCTCCCTACCATAAGACTCCACTTGACTGAACCCTCCCTACCATAAGACTCCATTTGACTGAACCCTCCCTACCATAAGACTCCATTTGACTGAACCCTCCCTACCATAAGACTCCATTTGACTGAACCCTCCCTACCATAAGACTCCATTTGACTGAACCCTCCCTACCATAAGACTGCATTTGACTGAACCCTCCCTACCATAAGACTTCATTTGACTGAACCCTCCCTACCATAAGACTCCATTTGACTGAACCCTCCCTACCATAAGACTCCATTTGACTGAACCCTCCCTACCATAAGACTCCATTTGACTTATGTACCATAAGACTCCATTTGACTGAACCCTCCCTACCATAAGACTCCATTTGACTGAACCCTCCCTACCATAAGACTCCATTTGACTGAACCCTCCCTACCATAAGACTCCATTTGACTGAACTCTCCCTACCATAAGACTCTATTTGACTGAACCCTCCCTACCATAAGACTCCATTTGACTGAACCCTCCCTACCATAAGACTATTTGACTGAACCCTCCCTACCATAAGACTCCATTTGACTGAACCCTCCCTACCATAAGACTCCATTTGACTGAACCCTCCCTACCATAAGACTTCATTTGACTGAACCCTCCCTACCATAAGACTCCATTTGACTGAACCCTCCCTACCATAAGACTCCATTTGACTGAACCCTCCCTACCATAAGACTCTATTTGACTGAACCCTCCCTACCATAAGACTCCATTTGACTGAACCCTCCCTACCATAAGACTCCATTTGACTGAACCCTCCCTACCATAAGACTCCATTTGACTGAACCCTCCCTACCATAAGACTATTTGACTGAACCCTCCCTACCATAAGACTATTTGACTGAACCCTCCCTACCATAAGACTCCATTTGACTGAACCCTCCCTACCATAAGACTCCATTTGACTGAACCCTCCCTACCATAAGACTATTTGACTGAACCCTCCCTACCATAAGACTCCATTTGACTGAACCTTCCCTACCATGAGACTCCATTTGACTGAACCCTCCCTACCATAAGACTATTTGACTGAACCCTCCCTACCATAAGACTCCATTTGACTGAACCCTCCCTACCATAAGACTCCATTTGACTGAACCCTCCCTACCATAAGACTCCATTTGACTGAACCCTCCCTACCATAAGACTCCATTTGACTGAACCCTCCCTACCATAAGACTCCATTTGACTGGACCCTCCCTACCATAAGACTCTATTTGACTGAACCCTCCCTACCATAAGACTCCATTTGACTGGACCCTCCCTACCATAAGACTCCCTTTGACTGAACCCTCCCTACCATAAGACTCCATTTGACTGGACCCTCCCTACCATAAGACTCCCTTTGACTGGACCCTCCCTACCATAAGACTATTTGACTGAACCCTCCCTACATTAAGACTTCATTTGACTGAACCCTCCCTACCATAAGATTGCCTTTGCCTGAACCCTCCCTACATTAAGACTTCACTTGACTGAACCCTCGCTACCATAAGATTCCATTTGACTGAACCCTCCCTACCATAAGACTCTATTTGACTGAACCCTCCCTACCATGAGACTCCATTTGACTGAATCCTCCCTACCATAAGACTCCATTTGACTGGACCCTCCCTACCATAAGACTCCATTTGACTGAACCCTCCCTACCATAAACTCCACTTGACTGAACAAGATAATAAGAGTGCAAGGAAGACACGCGTTTCGACATTTTGACATTTAGACAGACGGAGTGACAGACAGACAGACAGACAAACTCACAAGGTTGGGAAGACACTGACTGAAAGAGATAGGGACAGGTATGTGGTATTGGTCTTTACGCACCGGAAGCTATCAGTATCATGTACACTTAGATGGGTTTTATTCTCTTAAAATAGAAAGAAAGACACTAAGAGACTTATCGGATAGGTACTAAAGAATTATTAGTATATTTACACACACACACACACACACACACACACACACACACACACACATATATAAATGGAATAAAATCAAATACATATTGCATATGTTAATTTTATTACTTGGCAATGGTAACAGTGTAGTGTTCAGAGTTTAAAGCTTCAATAAACATAAATAAGAACAAGAATTGTATCGTTACAAAATAAGTTTACCAAAAAAAATAAGATAGAAAATTAGTATATATGGGACTGTAATTCTAAAAGCTATAGAGTGTACTCAAAATACAAATTTGTAATATTTGTAATATCAGAGTCCAGAGAAATCCAAACATCCATTTTTCTTTTGTATAACGTTATGGATCTTGGCATTTGCACATAGAGCTTTTCCGTAGGTAGATGTGACGGCCCATACTAACGGACCAACTCGATGCTAATGTCCGTTCGTAGGTTAGAGTTTTTAACGGCGTAAATATTTTTACATGGATTAATATAGTGTGTGTTTACATAGAATACAGAGTAACACAGATTAATGAAAAATGTCTCTGATGATTCCATTCACTAGTTGTTAAATTTCATGATGATTAAATGACAAAATTATCCTTCTTTGATACAATTAAAGATCTATAAAACACAATCAAGATAAAAAGAAAGATAGAAAAAAAAAATGAAGGACAATACACTCTCCTGCATTTTACCTTGAATATAAAAGAGCACAATATCAATGCATATTTAATATTGATAAAAGTCTCTACACTGATACAATTATTACAGAAGATTCTTTAGTTTAATCCCTATCCTTTCTTTTGTCACACCTTTTTATTTTATAATCTTTGACAATTGATTTTAATCACTGACTTTATCAGCACCAAATTCTATGATAAATGCAAATATTTGGATTACCTGGGCATTGAATTTACTGCATCTCTATTGTAAACAAGAATGTGATATCATCCTGAAATGTTTTTAAAAGACAATAAAAAAAAGAGATAGATAATATAAAATCCTCTAAGATAAAACAAAACATAAATGATAAATGTACACCAATATACATTACAGTAATACAAAGACCTATCAACATACAGTGTATGGAAATATCTAAATTAAAACAATACCAAAAGAGACAATGATATCAGAGTAAAAAAACAAAAACAAATGTATTTCACTATTTAAAAAAAAAAAAAAAAAAAAAAACTTTAAACAAACATTTTAATCTCTGTCCTTAGGAAAGCAGCTTCTGCAATAAACCACCATTCAAATACTTCCCAGAAATATTTCCAGCAACATATACAGACATATATGGAAAGTCAAAACGAGATTTGGAAATTAAATTTGTGCTCTGGTAACATGTCCACAACACTGTGACTTACAGAGAGCCATGTGTCACACTGGTACACATAGTAAATGTAAACAAGTTTTCACCAAGTTACTAGTTTTCTTGTGAAATAAATAATACAATTTTGGCAAACTCCAAGAATAAGTTATTCAAAATTTCCTAGTGGCCTAATGGTTAAGAATAAGTAAGAGTTGAATTAGGAAGCTGAATGTTTAACATTTTATGCTTAGCAAGGGTGAGAGGGGGGGGAAGGGAAGACGGGAAGAGGGGAAGAGGGGAAGAGGGGAAGAGGGGAGAGACAGGAGGTGAGGAGAGGAAAGGAGAGAGGGAGAATACAAAGAGAAACAACAAGAGGGAAAGAGAGAGTGACTTAAGTAACTAAGGCCTTATTCTGAACTGATGCCATTCCTCCTTACACCCACTGTATCTTCTAGAAATTGTAGGAAGATCAGGACTGCGGGTGTGTACATTAGAAAACAAAATAAATATGTGATATACATATACAGGTATTCAAAAGGAATAAATACAAATGAAAAGTAGCAAAAGGTAATTGTAAGTTTTCCCAATTAACCGCTTACAGAATGTGGAAGGAAAACCATGTTCTCGGAAAGATATACATAACTATTATGGGGAATGAATGGGACATTCGGCTTTATGGAACGGATCTGTAAGCAGCACAGGTAAAAATAAGCTGTCGTGAATACCATAAAAAACACACATTTGAACAGGGGTTATGGGTCAAGCCCCAACCCAATATCCAAATCTGATTTTAAAGATTCCCATTCACATGCACATCTTAACACCCAATGTGCAAATATATACAACATGAATTTCATACAAATAAAATACTTTTCTTACCTATTCATTACCGGAAAGACATAAACAAAGTGTTCAAATTCCTAGACTCAATTCAAAATCCACATTCTACGAGTGGCTGAAATGGAAAACACCACCACAGTAACAAAAATGCTAAAAACTGCACTTGAACTCTTGTAATAGAAGACCTGAAAGGTATGTCAACGTTTATACTGACTGGAGTGAAGAAACGGTTTCTCTTGAATATTGGACATATAACAATCTCAGAAACTGCAATCAGATTCCGTGCAAGCTATAAGACTGAAGAAATAAAGTGTAAGATTCTGAAGGGAGACTGGCTGTTAGTTAACCATATTTCTGCACCAGGTGTAATCAGTACAAAATCATGTGAATGAGATACAAAATGTTTTTACAAAACAATAAATAGCCAATCAATGGCAACTACAGAAATATTACCTATTATCTGTAAATGCAGATGATTCACATAACATTCACATTATATGTTCAAACACTGCATATCATTAATATACAAAATATCTGTGAATGAAATCTAAAATTAGATGCTATGAAGGAATGTACACATCATCATCACATTTCCATATGATAAACATCAGATCACAAAAAAGCACAAGTACCCTTAACTTACACATATATGAAAAGGCCTTCCTGGTCTGCGGGTACAACTAACTCTAGCATTATTAATTACAATCAATGTATCTGTAAATTCCAATTGTCACTAACTAATGGTGATCTTACATAATGAATGATGGTGCTGAAACTTGGTGATAATCTAGGTCAGCTTCTAAATTTACCTCTTTTTTGAGTCTGTGTGTGAATTCTTTGTAAGGCAGAGCCTGGAGGTTTCCAGTTCATTAAAGATGCGCCTACTTGATGCTACTTAATGGTAGAAAATGTGCAAATTTAAGGCAAGTTATTTCTGTATTCAGTTTAATCTAATTCCATTGTCAACATAACTAAACTGATGTTTTCCTTTATTCATCATAGAGGCAACCCAATATAACGAATCAACAAAACCAAAGAGAACCAAACAGAACCAAAAAAAACTGTTCCTTGCACACTATTGGAATGACTGAAAACATTCATGCCACAGTTGGGTACACAATACATTTAGCTGTAGCACAGAATTACTCAATCTATCAATTTACTAGTGTCTGAACATGGCAGTTATTTTGGACAGTGTCATTATCTTGGGCACATTATAAGAGCTGGGTGGTGTGTCCCTTTCCCCTCCTGAAGACCCTATTTAACCAAAGACATGCAAATGCATCATTGTATCAATGACCATTGTTACGATTTTGAATTACATAAATTTCTCACAATACACTGTTAAAAGTTTACAAAGGAGACACACCTAATATTTCTGTCCCATGACAAAATGACACACTAGCAATATGTCAGATGTAGTTCTAGAGTACTATTTAGAATAAACACCAAGATGTTAGGTTGCCTCTTTGCCTCATATGAAATGCAAGGACCATAACAGCTGGATACCATTTCCCTTACACATGTCCACTACCTGCAATTGCAATATGCCATATGATACATCAGTTATGAGAACCCTGTTCTATTTAGCTGTTACTACAGATGTTTCATGTAGTCTAGGCACTGAGCTTTTATCTTGGATTCCATTACTTGAAGCAGAACTATCTTTGGTAGCTATTCCTTGAGAGCCATTCAAAGGCAGGGTAAATGTTCACTAGGTACTTAAAATCTTTCAATATACAACTGCAAAAGCATGCTAAAGAATCATATAAATATTAGTGTACTAAGTAAAGCTTGAAGTCAGTACAAACTGCACTTTGCCATCATATAATACTGATTCTCCTGACAAGCTAGCTGTCTCCAGGATAGGTGTTCTTGGATGCAGACTGAGGCTTTCATCATTCTCTCCAAGGTCAGACCTCTAACGTAAAAAGTTAAGCTTTACAGATACTGTTCAGTAACTATTTTATAAAAAACAAAGAGATTTTTGAATAATCATAACTCGAAACCTTAACATATCAATAAAACAAAAATGAAAGATTAAATACATCAAGATGTACTTTAACCTCACAACCTGGATTTTTCCTATTCCTTCTGATAAAAAACACTATCTTTAACTCCTACTTTTCATTACATATAATGATCCTAAATCTTTTGCACTGGGTTACTACAAAGAAATTTCTCGTACATAATAAATTAGTAAATATCATAAAAATCATAAAACACACCAAATTCGGAATAAAAAAATAAATATAATCAACAAGGAGAGAATCTATCCAAATTACGTATAATGACCTAATTCACTGCAAATCAAGTACACCTACTTTACAAGAAAAAAATAAGTAGGGGAATGTAGACTCCTGCCTCTTGAGGAAGGCATTTTAGCTGTCTTTACAAGTGATTAGGAATGCTTTGTAAATTTGGCATAGACGTTTCCTGATGGTAGCTGCGTGCCTCTCTCTCTCGCCTTGTGGTAAAATCACCAAAGAGTACATCACACACACCAAGTCCACAGAAGAGGATGGTATCTAGTTGCCACCAAGATCCCTCTCGTACATACACATACAAAACAGCCGGGCAAACTTTACTGCACCAGGACCCTGGGACAAGCAGGTTCCTGCACAGGTTCCTCCTGGCTTCTTCTATGAGGCTATGGGTCTCGTGGGACAGGGATTGAGCCTCTCTGTTGGCTGGCAGTGGCGGGAGATAATTCTTTGGGGTGGGGGGGCCGGGGGGGGCGTGCTGGGTGGGGCAGAAGGATTACCACAGTGCATGGTGGTGGAACTTCAGGTGTCCATGGACCGACTCATCCTCCCGCAGTACCCCAGCCATGGTGGAACCCTTAGGGGACAGCACCCTGTCACCCACAGATCCTGGGGATCGGGTCACACTCTCACTCCACTGGTTTGTTTTGCCTAGCGGGGGAGGAAACAGGTCTGTGTTGATTAAAAAAGCAAAATGATCAGGGAAATGTGAGGGGATAGAGAGAGAGGGAGAGAGGAAGAAAGAGAGAAAGAGAGAAAGAGAGAGAGAGAGAGAGAGAGAGAGAGAGAGAGAGAGAGAGAGAGAGAGAGAGAGAGAGAGAGAGAAAGGGGGAGGGGGGCATGAAAATGAGATACTCAAAGTAATACATCACAAGTACTCATAAGAAATTCTCATCAAATTAACATATTGATCATCTGACAAAAAAAATCTATAAATAACTTGAAAACCTATGGAAGCAACAGTGTTTCTTTATCTAAGAAGAACAAATAAAATAAAATAAATATTACATTAGTTAATCACCCATAATTATTAATATCTTTGCACTATATGCTGCTTTTTAAATCTATCTGTTAGATGTTCTACAAAAAGCTCTCTATGTAACACAAAAGCACATATGCAGGTTTTATGCTACTGTAAAAGTATGTGGAAACCTTTACATTTACAAAATTAATATAAACAATAAATGAAGACTTATGTCCCTTCACCGATGACTGTGCCTGGAATGACTAAATATAACCATGAATATGTTTTATCCTTTCATTCATTCAAAAATGTCCTATAAATCTATATCAATCTGAATACTGAGAAAAATAAATACACGATAAGGCATTCTAAAAGCACACAGAAGTTTAAACACTTCATGAACATCAGACAAAGAATGAAAAAGAGCAGACATAATATCATAACATCATAATATGATATCAAGTTCATCAAAAAATACCTTGACTCTTATTATATCTTTTCTCAGCACCAATAATAATGCAAGTGGTCTGATTACAATATCACTTCTACTGCATTCACGATGCTCTAGGAACCTTTACTTATTGCATGCCAGGCTGACACAAAATAACACAACACTGGAAGCTGCAAACAAGAATATACTGTTGGAAAAAAAATCAAATAAATAAATTAATTATGAAGAAATAAACAATAAATACAACTGGTGAAGTTGTTCACACAACTTGCAGTCATGGCTGTTAGTTGAGCTGTAGGGATAGCAAACACAAAATACAGTACTGGTTAATTTTTCCCTAAGGATGTTTTTAGTATTAGCATCCTTTTTGTAAAATTATGCCACATGCTACAATTACAGATAATTTAATTATCTCTTTTGCTCCTAAAAACACACACACACACACACAGGCACACATATGTGCACACACACGCACGCACGCACGCACGCACACACACACACACATGCAAGCACACACATACTTGTATACATACATACATACATACATACATACACACACACACACACACACATGCGTACGCACACACACATGCTCGCACACACGCTCACGCTCACACACACACACACACACACACACATTTATGTGCACACCTACGTATGCAAAACCAGACAAAAACACACACATACACTCAAATAAGCAAAACCAGATAAAAATGAAAGTATACACACAAAAACAAAAACACAACCTAATGACAATGAAAGGAGCAATTACCATCACAGGTGAAAAAGCAATAGAATTTCTAGGGCACAGATAGTTCAGGGTCATTAATTTTTATCTGGCAAGTTAGGACCATTGTTCCTATTCTTTTATTTTATAATTACTAGGGGAAAAAAAAAAAAAATCTAGGTCTAGAATTTCTAGCTGGGCTATTTGGCACTACCAGCCTACAAGGCCCATTTTCTTTTCACCCGTGAAGATTCCCTGAAGTCACAAGGATTATACTCGGCTCTAAGAGACTCTCCCAAAGATGAATATTTCACAGCCATTCTACACCAATTTCATCTATTCATCTAAGATTCTCAAGATCTCTCCCCCCCCCCTTTTTTTTAATCCACCTTCTTTAATGCCCACTGTGAAGGGTAGCTGATATATGCATGTGCACTCCAAAAGGCTTCTTTGCTGTTATCATATCATACAGAAAAAAACACTAATAAGACAAGCACACCTTCTTAACAGGTTGATAATCTGGAGTGGCTTGTCAGTTAAGCAGCAAGCAAGAGATATAACTACTTGATGCAGCAATTATTTCCAAGTGCTGTTTGAGAAACATCTTCAACTGATTATGATCAACTTTGTTTCTTATTCATTTCATTTTCATTACATACCAAACAACTTAAAATTAAAAATAAAGCCAATTTTGATAACTTTTGTTATTCCTCTGCTTCAAATATTACAACTCTTTAAGCATATGCAGATCTTCTCAACACATGCATTATGCAATCCCTGCCACAATTATTAAGAAAGCAAAGCAAATGTCATATACATATATGTATATATATATATATATTGTTAGTGCAAAGACTGTTGTAATATGAATAGTTGGGACAGCTTGTACAGCAAAGAGCTTGACAATATATTAAAATTTCATATCAAATTAACTACAGATTTTCTTCCTATTCAGTAGTTATAAATTATTATGAACCTTTGCTGCCAAGACTTTTCCCAGTGGGGGATTACAGTCTGAAAGTACTTCCTCTTACTTGTAGTGTGTTTCAATAAAATGC
>NW_028234415.1:7324012-7331512 GCF_977035675.1 Penaeus japonicus | reverse complement strand
TATTCTTGATTGCATTAATTATACTTAAAAGGTGCTGCAGTAAAAAATACTTTTCATGTATTTTGAACCTGACATATTCGTTGTTCATGTTGTAAATACTCTTCATTTGAAAAGTGATCTGTATTGATAAAAAAACAAGCACATAGAACATCCAGTTTGGAAATTATATGCCACATGAACCGAGTTCTGCACCTATCTATTATGGCTCTGTTAAATGCTTGAAACCATGAAAGAGAAGTGCTGGAAAGGCTTGGGTAAGTTGCAAAAAAGAGATTCTTCTCTGCTACAATGGAAGGTTTCTATTTTGTATTAGAGAATAAATGACAAAAAGTAAGCAACACTAACTTATTTAAATGTTATTTAAAAAAAAAAGTTCTTCCTGCATTAGACGACTGTGAATCCACATAAACTAAAGTCACGTCAATCGAACGCCCACCACTCCTTCCCGACGTACCTGGTGACTGGTCTGGAGCCTCTGATAACGCCATCTGATCCACCTTCTCGACGATGCCATCCTCTTCTACGGATGGTTGCTGGTTGATCACACTGCCCTCGTCCTCCTGGTCATCGTGCGAGGCCTTGGAGGGGGAGCCGCCGCGCTCGGGGGACGTGGCCGGTGTGGGGGCAATAGAGCCCTCCATGCTTCTGGGGTTACGATGGGATGACGTTAAGAAGTTAGCATTAAGGTGAATATTAGTACATGAATAAACATCAATGTAGTCTTGTGAGTCTCTAGTGAATTTTTTTTTTCTTCTTTTCATTCAGTATTTAACTTCAACAAAAAATATATTACTGAATGACACCTTCTTTTATATGTTTTACATCACAACTTTATCATTAATAAAATCTGCACCTAAATTATTCACACAATAGCTACAGACCAAATATAATTCAGTATATCAAATAAAACAAAATGCAGAAACATATTTCTCATTTCAGAGAGGAGGAGGAGGAGGAGGAGGAGGAGGAGGAGGAGGAGGAGGAGGAGGAGGAGGAGGAGGGAGAGAGAGAGAAAAAAAAAAGGATAAAAAGAGTGAAAGAAAAGGAAAAAGAAAGAAAGAAAAAGCAAAAAAGAGGGAAATAAAAGAATTTACAGAAAGAAAGACAAAAAGAAAAGACAAGGAATAGGAAGAAGGGAAGAAAGAGAGAAAGAAAGAGAAAGAAAGAAAGAGAAAGAAAAAATAGAGGAGGAGGAAACAGGTCTGTGTTGATTAAAAAAGCAAAATGATCAGGGAAATGTGAGGGGATAGAGAGAGAGGGAGAGAGGAAGAAAAAGAGAAAGAAAAAGAGAAAGAAAAAGAGAAAGAAAGAGAGAAAGAGAGAAAGAGAGGAGAGGAGAGAAGAGGAGAGAAGAGAAGAGAAAAGAAAAAAGGAAAAGAAGAAAAAAGAAAAGACAGAAAGGAGGACCCAGAGATATCGGAACCTCTTGACCCACCCCTTCTCCCCTATCCCCATCACCCCATGCTCACCTGTGCCCGTCCACCATGTCTGCGCTGTCCTTGCGGCTGCCAGGCTGTGAAGTGGTAGGGGGAGTATGAGGGTGTGAACGGGGGGGAGAGCCGCCCCATGGGGTACGCAGAGGAGACCCAGTGTTAGAGGGGGTGCGAGAGGCTGAGTAGGAAGTTGGGGTGCGAGAGTATGGAGATTCGCCTCCTGACCTCGGCCCTCGCATCCACTAGAAAGTTGGGTGGGGTTAGTGACTGTGCCTGGTCTTTAGCATGCCTGTCTGACTTAGAATACAAGATAATGATTCTTTTAAGGGGTCTATGTTCTAATTTTGAGGAGAAAATGAGACAAGAAAATTGCATATATATACATATATATACACATTTTTTTTTTCAGTATGCCTTTTGAATAATTTTTTTTGTAGTGACCTTAAAGAAAAGAAATGAAAAGAAATGCTGAATCTATTCAAATTTTCCTAAAAGACTCATATCACTGACAGCGAGAATTCAAGCACCTATGATCTTTCCACAGAATACCCTTACACATATATAATTCATCATAATTTACAATTCAACTGACACTGAAAATTTGATTTTGTATATCCTAATCTTACTCCTTACCAATAATAACAATAATGACAATATTCAACACAACCTAAATCTACAACTTAAAAGATAGTTTAACCCTTTGTAAAAGTTCAAAGTTCATTGATTTAACGGCTATGAGAATCAAAATTCTTTCTCTACTCTAATATACTTCTTTTCTTACTAATTCCAAGCATCTGGTGACTGCATGCAGTCAGGTTCTCAGAATAAGCTATGCATATCCATATATAGAGTAAGGTAAACACTTCTAGAAATCATCAAACATTAAACAAAGGCATTACAGATTTTGCATGCGACTACAAAAAAACAAAGCTGAGAGGAGTCTTTTATGCTAAACCTGCATTCACATATTTTAAGATCCTATTCATCCTATAGCAAATGGAAAACAAGTGTCAAGAAATCCTTTGCCTCTTGTTATCCCAAATATTTCTTTGGACGGTATTGCTGAGAAGTTTTGGCCAAATCCTCCAAGCTATCCTGATCTCTTTATATATGGTTCTATGAGACACATACAACACATACTCAACCTGTGAACCACAAACCTGGAACGAGGAGCTTCCATGACTTGTTGGTATTCATGCAGGATAGAAATCTCCACAAAAGAAAATACTCACACTTGAAAATATCTTAAAATGTCAATTAAAATGTTCCTATGAGACCAAATGCTTTTACATTTATACATTCAACAGTTCTGTTAAGCAAAGCATGCATGGTCATTTTATGTACAAAAATTGCTTAAAAAACAGGGGGGGGAAAAAAATCAGAGAAAGTATTTTCTCCTTTCTACACATGAGAAGGAAAAAAACACACACACACAAAAAAAAAAAAACACTCCAAAACTATAAAGAATATCATGACGGATAACTCATTTCCAATGTGAAAAATATACGCTATTTACAGAGCACATTAATGTAACGTGAAACCACAAGTTCTTCTCTTCTACAGCACAAAGATTTCCCCAAATCCTAATAATCATTGAGTTGTATTCCCTTGCTAACCTGTATCAGTTGAAGCTTTGTAAAAAAACAAATACTCGTATGGCAGACATGGTAACGTACCATAAACTTCTATGCCCTTACAATGTTTAGTTTGTTAATTATGAATACTGTAAAGAGTGTAGTAACATGAATTCCCATTATTCTTAAGACACTCAAAATCAAACTGAAACATATATGATTCATGAGACTTATGTACAAGAAGAAGAAGAAACATAAATCCTGTAAACACAAAAACATTGCTTGCCCTGCTGGTTACTCTGTAATCCGTTATCATGTTGAGGAAATACTTTCTCAAAATAAAGCCACAAACCAAGGGTGGCTGACACACATGCAGCCAGGCAGTTTGGAGGGAGGGGGACAAGGACACACAACACAGACATAGAGGGAGACACATGAGGGGCAGCCTACCAACCTGTCCTACTGCTTCCTTACTTCCCTGTTCTTCTGACTGTGACGGGGAAAAGGACGTGAGAGAACGGAAGAGTGAGAGACAGAGAAAAGGAGGAAAATGAAAAGTGATAGAGAGGGGGAAAAGTACATATCACTGTATTACCAAACTTTGTCTATATCTAAACAAAATATATAACTTATTGTTTACATGATTACATGTGCCTTGAGTCACCAACTCAAAACTTGGGGACAAATCATGGTAAAGTGAATGATCTTTCATTAATCCTCTCTTTCATTAATCTCTGTTTTTATTATATCTAAATACATTAATGAATAAAACTTGACTCTGTACTAGTCTCATGGATATATAAATAATAAATAAATATGTTATATCTAAATTTCACATTTGTTAAATTTCTATATACAAAAATATTTACTCAACATCATACTGTGGGTTTATCATAGAAAGGGCATATGTAGACCAGGCACTTGCATGAGGACAGATTAAATTAAACACTTCTGGAAAATGGAACAGTCATTACTTTGAGGGATACAAGGAAAGCATGTGAGTGAGTCAAAGAGAGGGAGACTGTGACATGAGACTTTATGAGGACAGTGAGGGCAGAGCCGAGTTATGTAAGATGTCTGCGTGGTTCGAGGAAGAGATGCATTACATCATCTGGTTAGTGAAGACATTTGTACTAGTTGTGATGTTGGGTGCCAAGAGCAGAAGTGCCTGACCAGTTTGCTGGTGCCACTGCTTTTCACAGTTCACAGAAGAGGCTGGAGAGAACTACAAAGACAGGTGAGTTAGTTTGGAAGAGTGTGGGGAAGGAGATAGCCGACTGTGAGTGTGAACAAGAGTAACAATTATCCAAGATTGCCAAGAAGAGTGGAAATTCTACACGAGTTTTTAGTGAAGGAGAGAAAAAATAGTGGAAGAAATGCATCCATTTAAAGTACGAAGGGAACTGGAAGTTTCAGCAGGTGGGATTTTGGAAGAGCAAGTAACACAGACTATTCAATCAACCAGGAACTGCTGCTGAATTATTAGAAGATAAGAGTTAAGGATCTAAGGGAACAAGAATAATAGAGCATAAAAACATAAAAACATCCATGAATAAAAAAGAAATACATCACTACCTTCAACTAGTGTCTCCTGTTTGGATACAGCCCTGCTCGCTTACTAACCTAACAGACACAAACATAGCATACAAAGTAGGAAATCATTACATACAATACAGTGACTATTTAATTCTCTGTCTTTACATTCTTCAATAACCTAAATCTCTTCGCTTTAACCTATACGTCTTTACTTCACGTTTCCCTTCTACAATAACACTTTAAAGACTCCCTCTCTAATCTATTTCTAGTCATTCTATATTCACATTCTACTACATGACAAAATGCATCTACTACCATTCCCCATGGAGGCATTTTCCTAGATCTAAACATTCCTCTAATCACTCTATTCAATGTATACCATAAGTACAGAGTAGGATTTTAAGCCTCTGTAAATCAAGTGTCTATTAAGGGAAACTTAAATATTTTTACTTAGAAAAAAATAATTATAAGAACTGAAAGTAGAAGATGAAAGGATCTTCTTATAACTCAAACTCAATCGTTCAATTTCTATCTGATCCAAATCACTGCTATCAACTTCCAACCTTCCCACATAAGTAAACCCATAATAAAAAGGATATTTTAGAATAATATTTTTCCCATCTTAAGCCTGTCCAAAAAGACATCTGCAAAACCATACATGAAACCACAAACAGCCTAACACAACGTACAGGAAATGGGGCATGTGTAAAATACTAGTCGTTAGAATAAAGTTTACCTTGATCTTGAAACCATTTTTTTTATAGCAGTACTAGTTAGTTGTTGCACATTGCATTGCAAAAATGTGACATTCATGCACTGTGTTAATATGCTCTTCCTTGTGGCAACAGGTAGAAACATGCAGCAGTAGAAAAGATATACCTACATTCATGATCACCATGAACGTATGATAGCACACATTTAACTAGAGTGTATTGCAAAATCAGTGACTTCAAATTAGAGAAAAGAATGACACATGGAGATTAAACTCTTACTCATTTACCTGACTAAAGATATCAATCTAAACACAAACAAACAAACAAAAAAGTACACTAAATTTAGCAGGGTCACAACTACAGACATGGAACTATCACTACTCTAATATATCATTTAAAACTATGAAATGAAATAAGAGAGAGAAAAAAATCCAACAAATACACAAGTTATCCCTAACAGATGAGGGATGACGATTCTGACTTACCTCTAGGGTGGTCTGGTAGCGCGGAGACAGCCTAGCTGCGGGTGTGTGCCGATCGGGGCGTCCATGCAGGATGTCAACCCTGGTATAGAAGGGACCGGACAAATTGAAGGGTTATCAAAATAACATGTAAACTGGTATATAGTGATATATTTACAATATTCTACTAATATATACATATTCATTGACATAATCATCAATTATTCTATGTGTGTGCACTCAAGCACTCTCACTCTCTTTCTTGCATATGAATAAACACAAACACAATCACGACACTTACATGCTGTTGGCCTGCCGTGACGGGTTTGATGGGCGGCCGGCTGAATGGGAGTAGCTTGAGGTGGAGGACCGCCTGGAGCCGCTGGGAGACTGGTTGCGCTCGGGGGAGGCTGCACGTGGACTGCGACTCACAACAGTCATGGCAGCTTCGTCTGATGTTACTATTAAATGTGCAGTTGAAGTCAATATCTTGCTATAGGTTAGGAAATGAACAGCATATTTGATTACTCTTTTTAACTTGAGAATACTGATATTAATTAATCATTCATGAGAAAGAAATGTTTATGTCCAAAGAGAAGATACAAACATAAGCTGATATTCTAGTTATCTCTGCCCCAAAGAAAATACTTACTGGGACGATCTTGGAAGAAAGCATCAAAGACTACAAAGTTGTTGATCTGTGGAATTGTCCTACTGAGGCCGTAATGCTTGCGTAAGAAGGCTAAGAATTTATCTGATGGTTTGTCCACAGCCATGTGCTCTGGTCGCACATTTTGCTCCTGTAGATGACAGAAAAAAAAAAGAAATATTAAATACATTTATCTATAATGGTTTTCCTATACAAATCCACCATTTCAATATATTTGAACTTACCAGTGATTATTGTACAAAATATAATGTGTATATCATCTACTGTCCACCAAAAATCCACGAAAGAATTAATTTCTAATTGCAAGGTAAACATGTCTGAGAGATGGTAATCATCCAATATTTTCATTTTAAACTAAACAAAGTACAAGCCAAACAAATATAAACTCATATCTGCATCTGAAAAGCAGTAAAAACATAGTCACTCCTTCCAGAACAGACCTAATAATAACCTATATCTTCCAACTTTTTTGTAAACCAAAACAAACTGAGAAATGAAATACCCTAAGCATGTAATCAAAGAGTCTTCTGCCGTATCCTCTGCGCTGCCGAGACTCATGAATGTAAAAGTCTAGGACGCATAAGGGAGCACACTCCCTTGTTCTCTGCTCTTCGTTAAGCAGGAACAACTTCTTGCGGCCAATCTTGAGCATGCCAACCACCAGCGTCTGTCCTCTGTAATAAAATTGTATCATTCAGTCCTGTTCTTTTTGTTTACATATCAAAGAAATATATGCATTTATACCATTATGCATATTCAAAATAATTAAGCAAAATTAAAGGATAACAATACAATGTGCTTTGCGACAAACCAAATGGAGAGGACTGAGCACCAAGGGAAGGAACTAATTTGCCCCTTGAAGCTAAAGATTAAGAAAAAATGGACCAAGAATGAGACTTAAAAACTAAGGAAATGAGAATGAGTGAAATAACTCCCTGGCACCGAGGCTTGTTTGTGGATGCATGGTTAACAGAAACCGGGCTTTCTTCATCTTATCTCCTCCCCAAATCAGCCTCTCCGTGCTTTCAGCTGCATAGGGACTCCTCATACACCTTGCATTTGGCATACTTATAGTTTAACTATGACCACAAAATATCAATATCTCTGAAGTTC
>NW_028234415.1:7296512-7304012 GCF_977035675.1 Penaeus japonicus | reverse complement strand
AGAGAGAGAGAGAGAGAGAGAGAGAGAGAGAGAGAGAGAGAGAGAGATGAGAGAGAGAGAGAGAGAATAAGTAATCAATATAGCCTGATCACTTCTTATCTGCCGCTGGATTAATTGTAGTTCAAGGTTATATATAGATTTAATTAATGAAGGTATGTAATGACGTATCATCTAGTGCGCAGGTCATTAACGAGTTTTCTTCAATCTCCTATACTTCTCTCGCCTGTTTATTTGTAGTTTATTTTACTTGACATATATCTTCCTTCTCTTTATCTATATTTTTATTATTTTTATTTATTCATTTATGATAATGATAATAATAATAATAATAATAATAATTATTATCATTATTGTTATTACTATTATTATCATTATTATTATCATTTTTATTATTATCATCATCATCATTATTATTCTTAGCTTATTCGTTTCGCATTTCCATCTCTACAAATATATTTAATTTATTTTCTTGTACACCATCCCCTCTTTCTTATCCCTCTATGATGTCTCTTTCTTTCTTGTATTCACAAATGACAACCTCAAATAATAAAGAGACAAACAAACAAACATAAACAATAACTTGATATTTCATTTCAAAAATTCCTCTTTCATGGATTTTCGACATCAGGTTAATCCCGATATAATAATTGATATAAGATTGTAGTCATGATGACAAACTACATGGCAACATTTTCGTCAGACTGCATGGCACCACTGATTATATGGCACCATTTTTCTCAGACTGCATGGCAACATTTCAAATATTACTCAGATCTGATCATTTTTGATTAAGTTTCTTTTTTTTCTATATATATATTTATCTATTTTTTTTTTATAGGAATATAAGTGAGGAGCCTTTTAGTGTTCATTCATGATTATCGAAATTATATAATCATTGGCTTTGGTAAAATTAAAAAAATAAAGGGATATTAGTGTCTTAGTTTTATTGATGTACTCAGGGTACTAACATTGTTATAGATAATCTTAATGTTGTTAGTATCATTTTCATGTTAACATGATCATCATTATCATCCAGTTATAATTGTTATCATTAACAACATTATCATTGTCTTCATTATTATTTCGACATGAAAAATTAAATGATTTTTCTTACCGTAAACACTTACCACTAATTGTAAGTCAGACTATCATATCACAAAAATACTTTAATTATACTATGGTATAATTAAAAACATAGCAAAATATCAGTTTTATTTGCAACACACTACACTCCAATATGTATAAGTATTTATTCCTATGAATTAATTAAAACGGCGCCCTGGACAAGCCTGAGGGCTGGTGTGGGAAAAGAAGCCTTGTGTAACGGAGATCCTAATTATAGTATACATGTATACTTTGTTTACTGGCGTTCCACGGGTCTCTGGCACACTGGCACACTGGCATCCCTTTGGCACCGTCCCTTAGCCAAGCAGGGCCACCTCGAACTCTCATACCCACCGCACCGGCACCGGAAATGAGGAGATAGCAATTTCACGGATCAGGTTGACTCACAGCAGGCGAGCGTCGTCGTGAAAACCGAGATTTTTTTTTTTTCCTCCAGCAGGAACGAGACTCACACCTCATGCACAGGTCGAGAATCAATGGTTATGAGCATCTTCGCCGTCCTTCTTCACTATCTTTACTATTTATATCTTTCTGTTGTTGTTTTTTTTTCCTCCTTCTTCTCCTCCTCTATGCTGTCTTCTTCTCGTGTGTGTGTGTGTGTGTCATTGCAAGGATAACCTGAAGCTAACCTCAGGGTCCAACTTCAGCTCGTCCTTCCATTTTCTTTCGTTCTGATTTGGCACTGGCGTTCCACACAATGACTCGACTGCATCCTTGCACTGAGGGAGACACGGAGGGCAGTAAGCAGCAACAACGAAGGATAAAAGAGGGAAACACACGACTGTACGGAAGTCCTTTTCGCTTTGTTGTTTTTTTCCTTCGTTATTTGTTTACGACGCGTGGTCCCTTCACACGTCAAGAAGGTACATCCTACGCTACTACCTGGACTCCTGATGGTATGCACGCTCTCGAACTTGAGTTTGATTCTCCTGATCTCCTGCTGAGCTGAGTGTGGCTTCGTCCTTCAATCATCGGCTACAAGATACTAATGATATATGAGGAAACCAATTATAAGAGAGGAACAAAACGATGGTGCAGGTGGAGAGGGTAGAAGAGCCACGAATATTCGTTTTTTTGGGGGGTTTTCTCTTTCTCATCTCTATAGGTCTTATTGTTTTAGTTTGTTTTTTGTTCTGCTTTCTCCTCTAAGGTGAAAGGACTCTCATTTCTGCTAGTATCAATTTTAAAAGTTGTTCTTACTAAGAGAGAAAGACTTTTATTTTTTATTATTTATTTATTATTACTATTTTTTTTTTCCTTTTTTTCATTTTCGTAAGACCATTTTTTTCTTCTAGTCAGGAAGTTGGAATATCTCCTCCAGCTGTTACCTTACGCTTTGTTGTTTAGTATATTTTTAATTGATCGATGTTTTATAATTCATATATTTTTTGTGACGATTTTGTACACTTATCTCTTGACTCTAGTATCTCCTTCAGTTTCAATATAGCTTTTTCTCCTAAACTAAAATATCATCAATCATTATTACTTTTACTACCAATGGTATAATGTATATCAGTAAACATTAATTTTATTTGTCCTTTTTTTAAAAAGTTAAATTAATTCCTCCTTTTCCATGCTCCTTTCTAGAAGCTTCATGACCTTGCTAAGTATGACCCCATCGACACATCAGTGGAATGCCCATTGCACGATGCATGATCTACCCTTCGAACCCTGGAGGGGAGGGGGGGACTTAGGGCATGTTCTTGGGGTCGCTGCTGCAGATCCGACAGAGACAGGAGTTTGAAGTTGTGCAACATAGCAGGATGATGATCAGCAACAGGACAGCTGGAAAACAAACAAACATATAAGGAGATTTATTTATGATTTGGCGAGTTAGTGTATCTCGTGTTTTTTGTTTTGTTTTTGTTTGTTTGTTCAAGGTGAACGGGGTCGTTGATTCTTGTGGCTCTGATGTTTATATACTCACTATTGCAATTAATTATGGGAATTATACGATTGAAAAACAAACGTAGCCACGCACATACAAACATACGTAGTCAAATGAGAGGAAATAGTTGATAAACAAATACAAAACTAACTATATACCAGTCTTTTATACACACGTAAATAGACATAAGAATCATTATCTATATCTATTCATCAAATTTACGTTTCTTTAACATAAAAAAGACACATTTACAAAAAAAAAAACAAAAAAATATACCCACCACAGAAGGACGGGATGGTGACGGTGAAGAAATAATTGTTCGTTTTAATCTTTATCTTGTCTGCCTCAGTCTCTGCCAGGCTCACGTCACCTGGGAAAGAATGCCATGGGATTAATCTACGATGAATTACGATGAGATTAATTACGATGATTAAGGTTACGATGGAAATATCTTTATAGGCCTTGTTATTTTTTTTTGTTATTTTTTTTTTTTTTTTTAGAACGCTTGTTGGAAATACACTTATAGGTGTGGATTGGAGCGCTAACTATACACACACCCCTTAATTAATGTGGAATAGCACGTTTTTATCCTAAACACAAAAGTTTACCACAAACACATGTCTGATGTGGATTTGAAAGATTGGCACAAACGCAAGTATTTATGTAGATCAGACCATGTGCTATAAACCCCTTTTTTATATACGGAATGTAATAATTCGTAAGAAAAATATCCCAATGAGATAGACTAACCTTTGGAAATGTCCTCTGTATCCCTCAAGATGTCGCTGCCATCTGTATTCGCTGTGGGAAGAATTTCGTTATAAAACAGTTTTTCTTTTCTCTTACCTGCCTAATTTATCCTAGGCGAGAGAAATAGCTTTGTCAAAAGATTTAGCTTGGTAGAGAAAAAAAGTATGATGTGTATATACAGTGTGTGAGAAACCAGGTAGTTGATTTATATGGTGTTCGTTTCATGGAAATATTTGGATTTGTTTATGCTAATTATTGAGTTATATTCCGTAATCACCGTCATGGAAGATAGTACGTGAAATGTAACGTTTAATACGGAAAATTAATTATCCACCTTTATGTAATTTATAGATTAACGTAAAGAATTGATCTTTTTTTCATATATCACATTGATAATGGCAGTAATTACAGTGATGGGAGACTCTATAACACGCACTGTAATTGAATGTCAACTTTAGGCACATCGCTTTGTTGGAATATTTCATTCACCTTAATTTACTAATTTTCATTACCAATATCCTTAAAGAAAAAGACAAATAACACATACTTGCAGCTACAGGACTGATCAGTTGGCCACCAGACAGATACATTTCCGCTGAAAGTAGAGAGACGCAAAAACACCATTAATCAACAACCATTCAGTTATGGCCACGACCATTATCATCCACCCAAGTTCACTATGGCCTTGGTTATATCATGGCCACTCATCTGTCACTTCCTTATTAGCATAAAGTGTCAAACACCATTAATCAACAACCATTCAGTTATGGCCACGACCATTATCATCCACCCAAGTTCACTATGGCCTTGGTTATATCATGGCCACTCACCTGTCACTTCCTTATTAGCATCGAGTGTCAAACTGTCCAAGGAGTTGATGGACGTGAGGGCAGTGGAGATTTCAGAGGTCGTGGTTGCAGTGGCTGTGTCGTCCGCTTCAACGCTGGCTCGCACGACCACGCTTCCGGAGAGCAATTCCATCACGACGACACTCCGAACGGCCTTCACTTTCTCGCGGAGTTTGGGGAGGAGCTGCCGGAAGGGGGAGGAGGGGGTCTTCGGTTGGAAATTTGTGTTATCGGATGCTAGGTGCTCGAGGAATATATATGTATATGTATATGTGTATGTATGTATGTATATATATATATATATATATATATATATATATATATACATACATATATATATATATATATATTTATATACATACATATATATGTATATACACATATAAACATATGTATGTTTTTTCTTTTTTTCTTTTCTTTTTTACACTTTCAAAGAAATTTGAACTGCTCGACATACCCGTAGGTCTTTCTTCTAACAATAAAGCGATGTCATAATTTTAGGTTATAACCCTTTAATCGAGTCATGTTCTTCTTTATAAAACATGCAATATAAAATCAATACTTTTCAACATGACAATACAACTTTAATTGGGTGTTGATACAGAAATGGGGCGTATGTTATCATAATCATAATTGAATATTGTGTCCGAAAATTTTGATGACTGAATTGTGGTGCCGTGATTATGGAAATGAATAAAAAAAACAGCGAGATACAAAACACAAGAAATTACAAATCAAATAAATCCCAGAACTGGTGGTATAAAACTCACTGAAGTCTGAATGCTGTTTTTCAGGTTCTTGAACGAGGACGTGGTAGGGTTAGCCATGTCCGCCTCGAACTGTCGGTTTGTGATCTTGAACTTGATGTTGGACCAGCGGTTGGTCACGGGCAGGGCCACAGTCTTAACTGGTGAGGGAAAGGTAGGGGACCCGAAGCTTTTGTGACGGAATATAGTTTTGAAATGTACTCTATGTCAGGCAAATAATCATATTTGTTCTATGATCGTTGCTCTATTAAGAGGTTTAATTCATTTCATCTGATATCATTGTTATTCTTTGAACCAAAAAGACATTATAAGTCGGATAATTAGAACGGAAGGGGTAACTTCTTCAGATAGTAGCCCACCATAGAAAACTTTAGACATTTAATCTTCACAGAAAACGTATTAGTTCGGCGTACGTTAAGGCTAACTTAACAAATCTTCCTGAAATTAGATTCTTCAAATTGCAAAGTTATTGTAAGGGTATTTAAGGTTATTAATTCAGGTCGCACTGGAAACACTATTTGAATATTGCACAAAAAACAAAGTGTTTTCGTTTGAACAAAAGTAAATGAAAGGAAAATTTTGGGAAACAGACACATATTTCATAACCCTAGTGGTAAAGCTAAAAAGTGATCGACTTCATCAGCAATACACATAAAACAAATAAAGTTAATATAGAAGCTACGTATAGTATCTGGATCTCAATATCATCCCCCATAAAAAAAATGAAAAACAACGAACTTACGAGAAAAGTCCAGATCTTGCATGTCCTGGTTCTGCAACATGGAGTTACGAAGGGCAGCCAAGTCGACGTTAGAGTTAGCATTGGCAAAGTATTCTGCTCTGACTGTGGTGGCATCGACCCGGATCACGCGCTTCAACTTCAAGTCCGAGGTGACTTTCACGTTCTGAGAGGATGCCTTGACCAAGTTGGTGTACTGTGGAGGAGACTCGTCTAAATATCACGTGGCCAGTGGAATCCGTTGCAGGTTATATGGTATAGAGTATGATGTGTGCTTTATGGCATTATTGATCCTGTTATGAGATATGCAGTATGATATGTGCTTTATGGCATTACTGATCCTGTTATAAGGTATACAGTATGATATGTGCTTTATGGCATTACTGATCCTGTTATAAGATATACAGTAATATGTGCTTTATGGCATTATTGATCCTATCATAAAATATAAAGTATGATATGTGCTTTATGGCATTACTGATCCTGTTATAAGGTATACAGTATGATATGTGCTTTATATCATTAATCCTATTATAAGATACTGTATGATATGTGCTTTATGACATTACTGATCCTATTATAACATACTTTATGGCATCATTGATCCTATCCACCGCCCTCATAAAGTGACCCACACAACGCGCAACTTGCCGCATGATCTCTAACATTGTCTGTTAGCCCCAGCACCGCCCCTCGCTACAGAATAACGGCCCTATGAACCCGCACAAAGCACTGCACTGCACACAACTCCTTTACCTACTCCCATACATTAAAATATATTGCGGTGTTAATATTACTATGTCGTGACGTCACAATACCTAGACAGACAACCAGGGAAGGAAATAAAAGGCTTAAATCCAAAGAACTAAAATAGGATAATAGGATAGTATCACGGCTGTCATCCACATTTAAAATCGTGTAAATATTGATATAAAAAAAACATGGCTAGAAATAATCAGCAAAACTACAACATAATTAGTATCAATAATCAGAATGCACCTTTATTTCATATGACATAAATATACAAGCGCAGTCTCCTTCATAAGATAAGGTTCAGAATGCAACGAAATTCATGACGTCAACAGGAGCATCTTAAGACTACAAGGCTTTACCGTGGTCTCTGCATCTGTAAGGCTCGTATAACTAGTGGAGGTCTTTGTCTGATAGTCCGTTACTTGAGTCGATGTCAGACCTGTTAGCTTCACCGACATGAGAAGGCCAGATCCTGCAAAAGAAAGGATGGAAGGATAAAATCATGCGTAGGGTACAGACTCACGTGTGTTTTTTCTTCTTCTTTTTTTGTGTATGCATGCGTGCATATGTGTGTGTGTGTGTGCGTGTGCGTGTGTGTGTTTGTAGTTATGTGTTTATGTGCGTTTGATG
>NW_028234415.1:7281512-7286512 GCF_977035675.1 Penaeus japonicus | reverse complement strand
ATATATATATATATATGTATATTATATATGTATGTATATATATGTATATGTATATATATATATATATATATATATATATATGTATATGTGTATATATGTATGTATATATGTATATACATGTATGTATATATGTATATATACAGGTGTATATATGTATATGTACATATATATGTATATATATGTATGTATATATATGTACATATATATGTATATATATGTATATATATATATATATATATATATATATATATATATATATATATATATATATATATAAATATGCCATAGTACTAGACGCCTGATGTGATAACACCTAAAGAGTCTATCTGCTTATCAGGAGCACAGAGAAACCCTAGAAATTGAAAATTACTCGCAATAAAAAGGAAAAATATATCTATGATCTTTTACCACTAAAGCAGCTTATAAAAATTGTACTCGAGATTATTAATATAGACATATGCTGTAAGCGTAGAAATGGTGAAATGTCATTCAAATAATATTAGCACAATATGATATTTTATGTATAAGCAAATATTATACTTATAATGATAATAATAATGATTAAAAAAAAATAGTACAACCAAAGCCCTGTTATGTAAATAAGCATTCATCATCTACTATCAAAAAGAGGGTAACAATATAATGTAAATTCACTTAGACAAGTGTTCACTGTGCAGCATGTTCATAACAAGCTGCCTTGTTGTTGCAAACGCATTTGTTGTTCATCCTGACAATGTTCAAAGGAGTGTAAAAGGCTTGATGCAATGAATACTGATGTTCAATATGATACGTGTAGAGGAAATAATAAACATGCATAAGAAAAGAGTAAAGTAGGCTTTTCACTATTAATTTGCTAATTACAGTAGAATATGTTTCCAGAAAGCGTTTGAAAGTGGCATAGTGTCTGGAAAAAAGCCGGTCTGAATGTGCACTTCGTGTTAATCTGTATCTCGGGTCATGTGCTCTGTGTGTTATCGCTAAAATTCTGACAGAAACGTATGGATAAGACCTCCTACTGGTCTTTGCAAGATATTAGCATATCGTGGAAGTTCAAAAGCACATTGATTATAACTGTTACCAACAATCATATCAATAGACATACTGTGTGTGAAACAATATTGAGTCTGAAGGAATAGAGAGGCTTTGTCACACGTGTCCAGAGTGCAAGCTGATTTGGATACTCCCGACTTGTCAGTTGGTGTTAAGTGTGTCTTACCAGTGTTAGCGGATCCCTGGGTTGTTGCTTCTGCATCTGTGATAGGTCATGTATGGGTTAATGTTGCATATAATTACGCTACATGTATGGGCCACATACATGTATAGAAAGCATGTATGTTTCCTCGAAGGGTTTACACCTATTGTATGTTAGTGTGCAGTCAAATACAAGATTCGTGTTGTGAGGTTTGTCGAACACTTAGGCACACGAATATTGTCACACGAATATTGCCACACGAATATTGTCCTTGACTGTTCACACTATGTACAGTAATTATAATATTCATTCTCGGTAATACTGTTGATTTGCAATGTAGTTTAGAGAACATGTAAAAGTTGAAGATAATGGAGTCAATATAAATTATTATAACTACAGGTATTCATACAGTATTTACCTATCGTCTCATATTATCTATATATACACATACAGAATAAGAAATACAGTCATACCGGAATATTAAAAAGATACTGAAGCGATTTTGTATTCAAAGCACACAGGAAAGACAAGGACAGCGTGGGAAGATAAAAACCGTCAAATAAAATTCTATTGAAAAAATATGATGACTGGTTATTTGAATTATCTTTAATATATCTGCCAATGTTACGGTAGATTCAAAATATATGCACTGAATGTCAAGAAAGTGTGTATAAAGCAAAGGGAACAAAATGCGTTTTATGATAGTACTCGATGTCAGGTAGAACTGGAAGGTAATAATAGGAGGAATTTCAGGACTGTATCTATCAGTGGGATTTCTATTTGCTTATGCTATTTCAAACGAAATTTCAGTTGAACAAATTTAACGTTACACTCGACATTCCAAAAAGGAGAACAGATATTCATATTAAAGGTTTATGGTATGACATCTTCAGTGTGTGCTCACTACAACTCTTGACGATATTGACTTAATCATGACTTGTAAAAGTCTTCCTGCAAAAACATTAAAGTTAAAGATACTAACGGAAAATATAAGTGTGCATCTCTTTCAAAACCAGCTGAAAGTATAAGGAGCTTATATATACTAATATGAACACCCATCCACCCACACATTCACTCACCCTCACACCTACATACACGCGCAATAACACACACACAAACACAATGCACTCACACGTACACAGTCATACATGCACACACACAAACGTATCTTTGCTGCATAGACAGAGAAGCACAAGTCAGTGTGGAGATAAATGCAGACAGCAAAGTTGTGAAGACAGCTTTATGAAGTGTGGAAAGTAAAGCATACGAAGAAACTAACACACGCAGGAAAGGTTTAGGCAGTGCTGTCTGAATGTGGTTTATTTATTCTTCAGTGTTTTACACAGTAGTCAGTAGAAGTGAGAAAATGTGTGTGAAGGGTTTAGATAATGCTGCTGGAAATAGTCATTAAATGAGAAAAAGTATGTGAAAGGTTTAGATAATGCTGCTGCGAAACAGTCATTAGCAGTCAACAGAAGCTCGGTGTTAGGTGTGCATGTGGTAAAGATACAGGTGTTAGCAGTGTTATATGTCCAAAGTATTGATGGCACATGGTGTATTTTGACATAAACCTCTACCAAGAATCCTCACTTTGCCTCTGTTGCAAACGCCCTTGAGGACAGACAGGCTTTTGCAAATGATCACTGCTTGAGGAACGATTTACGAGAGATCTTAGTAGAAGCATTTTTAAAATAGAATAGCGGTGCGTGTATTTCATGTTCGTAGTAATAAGTACACGGTGCAGAAGGCTGAGATTGTGTTGGAAGTATAATATCGTTTGTCAAAAAAATGTGTTTTGTTCAAGTCAACACAGGTGAGGACTCTTACCGGAACTTGTAGTGGTTGCTCCTCCACCTGGGATGAGGCAGATATAGATTATCGTGTGTAATTAAGTCGAAGCTCTGATCTATTTCATAATTTGTGGATCCGATTTATAAGTGTGAATATGTATTTATGCTTATGCAACAAATAGGATAAAGTTCACGAGTGAAAGTTGGAATAAACTCGTTTATAACTGACGAGAAATATTCTCCGTTATGTGTTTACTTTTTTTTTCTTGTGGGGAAGAATAGGTGATTTCGTGATGTTTTTTTCATTGTTTTATTAGTCTTTAAATGTCTCTGTTGGTATTTATATCATTATTATTATCATTGTCATTTCATCATCAAGTGTTGTTATAAATAGAGTTACAATTACTCTAATATTATTTCTACCAACCACACTATAAATGAAAAATACACGTATATCTTCACGTTATTCATAAATAAAGAGCAACGAATGACAATGTTAATGTACACTTGAGTAACATGTAGTAGGCTTTCATGTCTTACCATTGTTTGCACCATTACCTGCACCTGTGCCAGTACCTGTGATGAGTCAGTAATGGATTACTAAATGTATATTATATCGGTAACTGTTGTTCATTTAAGGTTTGTATGATAAAATGCTGAATGTCTAAGTTCACTGCCAGATGGCGTGTTGCTTGTAACAGGAATTGGTGATTAAGAAATAAATATTTTTTGTTTATTGTTAGTAGTTTGAATGATTCCTTAAAGTGATTTTTATTATTGATTATAGAACAGAATATTAAGACATTATTTACGACATAGGTTAAACTGTAATCTAAATGGAAATCAGTTTAGCACTCAAACAACAATTATATCATGTTATATCAAAAATATTATTTAGAATAAATGCGCAGTTTAGTTTCATTATCGAAGCAAAGCATATGTAAAAAAAAAAAAAAAAAAAAAAAAAAGAGGCGGAAACGCAATTAATAAAGTAGAACATTAAATATCACACATTGCGAGTAATAAATAAAGCTAGCGTGAATCTAGAACTGTTATAAAAAAGCTGTGCCGTAATTATCGCTTTAACACTAATCCGTTCATTATACTACATGGGGCTCCGTTATAGCTGGGAAAGCGAATAGCATGAATGGAAGTAGTTAATTAATAATTCATAAACATCATTTTCAGATTTATGTATAATTGTAATGATTGTCATTGTTATCATTATTATTCATCACTATTATTATTACTATTACTATTATCATTATTAGTGTTACTATTATTATCACTATTACTATGATATGTATTGTTTTTACTACTATTATCATTATCAAGATCATTATCATCATTATTAATATATATATATATATATTATTTTAAACACATTTATTCATCAGTTATGGATACATTTTCACATGTGTCCATGCGTACTTTAATGTGGATACTTATATTACGATTCTGTCTTTCTGATCTATGATAATTATTTAACGAACAAATGAGCAGGGGCAAATTTGCATTTAGAAATAGCTTATGCACTTTTTTCAATGAAACCTAAGTAGTGTCTGCTGCAACAGCGATCAATGAAATGGAATGTAACATAAAGTCCAGAAAACTGTAGTTGGGTAAATATTAAAAAACGATCGTTGGCAGTGTTGGAAAAGCTGAGTGTGAATGGTGTTGGAAAGAAGCAGGGTCGGTGTTGGCACTAAGAGTTGTTGGCAGCGCAGGTTTGACATCAATGTGTTGTTCTTTCACAGGCATTTCGTGTGTCTTACCGGAGTCAGTTTCAGTAGCTGGGGCGGTAGTTTCTGCATCTGTTATTGGTCAAGTAGAGGTTACTGACTAACACTGATTGCGAAAAAAGGGAGTCAAAGAATCAAAACAAAGATAATCTGTCTTTAAGTATAGGCAGGATAGATAATGAAGTATGGAGTAACGATCGAGTGTTGAAGAAACAAAATCAGAATTTAACTGATATAATAATAACACTGATTGACAGAAGGTTGAAAATAAGTTCC
>NW_028234415.1:7271512-7276512 GCF_977035675.1 Penaeus japonicus | reverse complement strand
TGAGAGGGAGAGGGTGAGAGAGAGAGTGAGAGAGAGTGAGAGAGAGTGAGAGAGAGAGAGATAGGGTGAGAGAGGGAGAAAGAGATGGAAAGGGAGAAGGAGAGAGAGAGGGTGAATGAGAGAGAGGGAGAAGGAGAGAGAGAGGGTGAATGAGAGAGAGGGGGAGAGATAGGAAGTGATAGATAGTATGATTCATAGTGAGAGAGAGAGAGAGAGAGAGAGAGAAAGATAGAGAGAGAGAGACAGAGAGAGAAAGAGAGAGAAAGTGACAGAGATCGAAAGTAAGACAGCAAGATACCGAGAACAATATAACGAGAGAGAGAGAGAGAGAGAGATAATACGAGAGAAAGCGAGAGAAAGAGAGAGATAATAAAAGAGAAAGCGAGAGAAAGAGAGCAAGAGAGAGAGAGAGAGAGAGAGAGCGAAAGAGAATATCGACAAAAAAAAAAATAAAACAAGGTCATCCCGTGACCTACCTTGGTCGTAAGGTCAGACTCGAGGTCCCTGTAAGCCTGCGTGTTGTCCCTCTCCAGATCGGAAGAATAGGTCACGTCCGTAAGGCGCATCGTAATTTTGACCCTAGCTGGAATATTTTTTTTTGGGGGGGGGGATCTGATTAATTCATTTGGTTTAAAGATCGAGGGTGTAGTGATGGATAGGATATAGTGAGCTTATTGTGACATTGTCTCATGGTAAAGAGCGTGGGATTAAGCCTTACCTGTAATATTTGCTGAAAGTGAAAAAGAAGGGGAAATGAGTATGTAGCATATATTTTTTTTAGTTAATTTATTGCAAACTATTATGTCATACTTTATCATCACATTTACAGTATCTGCCAATCTTATAAATCATATATACAACTATATATATCAAGTATACATAACTTACTAGCTCAGTACAAAACCCACCGCAACTAAACTAATATTATATCCCATTATTCATGTGTTATTAAACGTGTTTATAGTGCGTATGATATTAACTTTTGTAATTTCGTTGGGTAAAAGTTTTCTTCTAAAGTTGGTACTTATTGCAAGTCCCCGGGTACTCATTTTTGGACTGTATTTTGCTACATAGCATGAGGTCCCGACTACATATTGATCGTTCCGACCTAGCCTTATTCAGTAGCAATATAGTTTGTCGGACAAATTCTCGAATCAACACAAGCATTCGTGCCAACAAAGGTTATTGTGGCGAGCGTAAACAAAGGTGTGTATGAGACTGAATAATTCCACAGCGCTACGGTTATATCCACTTTAGATTGAAATGTTATTCTGGTGAAGACTTAATCGGAATGCGTTGATTACATCTCCTGTGGTGAAGAGTTATTCAGGCTTATATATACATCTATATCTACGCTCGTGCAATCTCGCGTACACATACTGTACACTCCTATTCACTGATTTGTCACCTATCTCGTCTTACACACACAGTCTCACACACAGATACCCCCTACCAACACCCACAAACACACACCCACACACACACCTACACCCACACACACACACCTAAACACGCACACCCACCCACACACGCACACACACACACCCACACCTAAACACACGCACCCCCCCCACACACACACCCAACCACCCACCCACACATACACACCCTACACACCCCAACACTCGCACACTCACGTACCAATCCACAGAACCACACACAAGCGTACACACAAATACACACAAAGGTCACTGTAGTTATGTTCTGTCCCTTTATCCAAGCGACAGTATAGCCCCTGAGTTTGTCCCTTAAAACACGAGGATCGAATTTAAATGAATAAAAAAAACGTAATTTGAGTGAGCGAAAGAAATATAGGAATATAGTTTACATGAATTTGAATGAACAAAAAATGTAATTTGAGTGAGCGAAAGAAATATAGAAATATAGTTTGCATGAATTTGAATGAGCAAAAAATGTAATTTGAGTGAGCGAAAGAAATATAGCTTGCGTGTAGTCTTGATGTATGATAACATTAGTCAGCGAGTAGAGTTTGTGCCTCCATCAATCTCGAAAGCAAAGTCAACTCAAAACAAAACTGAACAAAAACATAAAGTGTGTACAAAACCGAAATGAAACACAGCCTTAACTAAAGATAAAAATGGAATAACTAGTAAACCACGATAATTCGTGATAACCTAGGCTCCATATTAGACAAGAATAACCATTTCGTTTTTTTTCCTGTCTGATGAGAAAGTCTAATTTGACTCGAAAACGTCATAATTTGTTATTTCGTTTGATCATAGTGTCTGTGCTTTCTTTCGCGTTTCTAAGCTGAGTGTCAGAGAAATATGAAGTTTGTCAGAGAAATATGAAGAAATATGAAGGGCTAAAGAGTAACTCAAACCCGGTGCGCGATCGGGGTCTTTTCAAGTCTCGGGCCCACACTTTCACCTAGAGTCACCCGTGGCAGCCATACAAGATTACAGCACGCAACGACACACACGCCCACACTCTACGCCCACTACGAGTCGCGTATTTCAAACTAAATTAGCATTTTTTTTTCTTCGTGTGTTCATCATAAAGTGAACTCGTATATTAGAAAAGCAGCTGAGTGGAGTGACTGACGTTAGTAGATTCATGAGCCGCGGGATATGAAGATATATTGAGCCAAAAAACATAGATTTCTTGTTTCAAAATATGATGTACCGCAATCCTGACAAGGCGTACATGAAGGTATACATAATAGAATACATACGCTCGTTTAAATACATATTCATACAAACACACACACATACATACACAGAAAACACACACATACACAAAAACACACACAGACACACGAATCCAAAAACCGCAGATAAACGTACACAAGCAAGCTCAACACACACACACACACACACACACACATAAGCAGACACAAGTATGAGTATTCCACAGGTTGGAGGTGTCACTGTTGTCAACAACAGGTTGGTTGTCAAGCTGAGCTTCGACGTCAGGTCATGTTCTTAGCCTTCGCTCCTCTCCCCTTTCAACACCTAATAATCAGCTGATTTACAACGCAGTCCACTTTGCAGTCCAGTTTCAAACCACTTTCAGTTCAGTTCAGTTTCAGTTCACTTTCAAAGCACAACTCATTCTCAAAGCAGTTCACTTTTCCCTTTCAACACTTTATAATCAGCTGATTGGCAATGCAGATCACTTTGCACTTTTAATATAACAAATTCATGCAACGCGTTCTATCGGATACTTCTAGAAATACGTTGGTATATCTGTCTACGCACCTTTCTATCAATCTCTCTATCTACATATCTAACTTGTGTATCGGCTGTATATCCATATATCTATCTATCATGACATAGAAATGGACAGGTAGAGATTAATACGCAGATAGATAGATATATAGAAAACAAAAAAGAAAAGAAAAGAAGAAAAAAAATTGCGTGTTAGTATTGTTGGTGTATTTAATGGCCAACACGAGACGGGGGTCAAGGTGGGTGGGGGAGGGAGAGGGAAGGGAGGAGGGATAGGGGAGGGGTAGGTGCCAGGGGAAGTTCCAGGGAATGGGGTTAGGGAAGGAGAGGGGAAGCAGGGAGGGAGAGGGAAGGGAGGAGGGATAGGGGAGGGGTAGATGCCAGGGGAAGTTCCAAGGAATGGGGTTAGGGAAGGAGAGGGGAAGCAGGGAGGGTAAGGGAAGGGGTAGGGATCTGAGGAAGAGGAATGGAATGGGGTTAGGGGGAGTTCCAAGGAATGGGGGAGAAGGAGAGGGGAAGCAGGGAAGGTAAGGGAAGAGGAAAGGAATAGGGTCAGGGGTCAGTTCGACGGAAATGGGGTCAGGGGTCAGTTCGACGGAAATGGGGAAGAAAGAGGGGAAGCGGGAAGGGAGAATGAAAGGATAGGGGAAGGGGTAGGGACCCGAGGAAGAGGAAAGATAAGGGAAAGGAACAAGAGGGGAGGGGGAAAGACAGGGGTTAGGGGAAGGGTTTAGGGGTCGAGGGAAGGGTTTAGGGGTCGAGGGAAGGAGGGGGGAGGGGGAAGAAGGTCAAGGGGCCTAGGGGTAGGGACCATTTCGGCGGCCTAAACGTTGATCCGTCACGAACACCAAGCTTTCATCGTCGTACTTGCAATTGCAAAACGAAAAGAAGACCTTTACCGCTCATCACGAACTTCACACGAACACCATAACCATCTTCCGCCCTCAGCCTCATGTGCATCACCATATTCGCCTTCGTCATCATCATCATCGCCATTAATATTTACACGTTTACTCTCACGTCACCGTACCCCCACCTCCCCTCCTAAGAAAAAGAAAGAAGAAGAAGAAGGGGAAAAAAAAACGAATCCGCGACAAAGAGAGAAAGAAAGAAAGAAAGAAAGGAAGGAAGAAAGAGAGAAAGAAAAAAAAAGAGAAAAGCGAATCCGTAACACAGAGAAAGAAAGAAAGAGAGAAAGAAAGAAAAGAAAGAAAGAAAAAACAAATCCATGATAAAGAGAAAGAAAGAAAGAAACAGAGAAAGAAAGGGAGAAATAAAGAAAAAAAACGAATCCGTGACAAAGAGAGAAAGAAAGAAAGAAAGAAAGAAAGAAAGAAAGAGAGAAAGAAAGAAAAGAAAGAAAAAAAACGAATCCATGACAAAGAGGAAGAAAGAGAGAAAGAAAGGAAAAAAACGAAGCCGTGACAAAGAGAAAGAAATAAAGAAAGAGAGAAAGAAAGAAAATAAATAAATAAAGAAAAAAAACAAATCCATGACAAAGAGGAAGAAAGAGAGAAAGAAAGAAAGAAAGAAAGAAAGAAAGGGAGAAATAAAGAAAAAAAAACGAATCCGTGATAAAGAGAAAGAAAGAAAGAAAGAAAGTAAGAAAGAGAAAATAACGAAAGTAAGAAAGAAAGAAAAAATCCATGACAAAAATAAATAAATAAATAAAGAAAGAAAAAAACAACAACAACGAATGACATCATTAAGCAGCACAAGGAAACAAATCACGTGATTACAATAACCAAGAATGACTAGAAGCAAGATAGCAATACCAAGCAAGCAGTTAATGATATGCACATGATCCCC
>NW_028234415.1:7196512-7224012 GCF_977035675.1 Penaeus japonicus | reverse complement strand
TGCACAGACCGTCAGCTTCAGGACTTCGGATCGTGCACCTGCTTTCGTTCAAGCCGTAGCCCCTGCAACGGTCGCTTACAGTGTAGCAGCGCCCACACCTGTTAAGATCGAGGGAGCAGTTCCTGCCCCAGTTATTCATCAAGCCTTGCCTTCGCCATATGCCCCTCTTACTGTAGCTAATGCACCTGCGCAGCTCACTGTTGGCGCTCCCACACCCGTCGCTGTAGCAGCTGCTGCACCTGCCCATCTCAGCGTTGCAGGAGCCGCACCCGCCCACCTCAGTGTTGCAGGAGCCGCACCCGCCCACCTCAGTGTTGCAGGAGCCGCACCCGCCCACCTCAGTGTTGCAGGAGCCGCACCCGCCCACCTCAGTGTTGCAGGAGCCGCACCCGCCCACCTCAGTGTTGCAGGAGCTGCACCCGCCCATCTCAGCGTTGCAGGTGCTACACCTGTTACCCTGAATGCAGCACCTGCAGCCGCCATCGCCGGGGTGCAGTCCCAGTACCACGCCCAGGACGAGATCGGCCAGTACTCCTTCGGCTACTACAACAGCCAGTCCTCTCGCGCCGAGACCCGCGACGCGTCCGGGACAGTGCGAGGCGCCTTCAGCTACGTCGACCCGAATGGACAGGTTCAGACCCAGCACTACGTGGCCGACTCGAAGGGCTTCCGCGTCGCCGGCACCAACCTGCCCGTGGGACCTGGCACTCAGGTAGTCGGAAGGCACCCGCACCTCAACCCAGGAACACCCTTAGTGTACAGCTCCCTTCCCTACACCGCGGGCGCAGCCGTTGCAGGCGGGACGACGCTGCAAGTGAGTCCCGGTTCCCCCCTGGTCTACGGCAACCTCCCTGTGGCTTTTGGCTCCCCGGTCGTCGCCGTCGAGAAGCCGGACGACACCGATGACGACGCTGACGAAGATTAATCGAAGGGCGGGGTCTGGGCTAGATCGAGTGCAATCATAGGGTTAGGTACTAATATGTGATATTACTTAGGGACTCACCATGCACTCTGCAATCGCTGACTTAATCTAGTGTGTCCGTCTGGATGATGTAGACAAACCCAAAGTGTGCCATTTTTGCTGTGATTTATAAAGAATAAATGATTCTTCTTGGTTCTGTCTTTAATTTGTAAACATATTGGTCTCTGCTAAGGTAGAAGAGGGGGAGGAGAAAAATGATGATGATGGTGGTGATGATGATGATGATGATGATGATGATGATGATGATGATGATGATGATGATGATGATGATGATGATGATGATGATGATGATGATGATGATGATGATGATGATGATGATGAGGAGGAGGAGGAGAAGGAGAAGGAGAAGGTGAAGGAGAAGGAGGAGGAGGAGGAGGAGGGTGAGGATGAAGATGAGGATGATGATGATGATGAGCAGGAGGAGGAGGAGGAAGAGGAGGAAGAGGAGAATAATAATAATAATAAAAAGAAGGAGGAGGAGAAAGAGTAGAAGGATGAGGAGGAGTTGAAGGATGAAGATGAAGATGAGGATGATAATGATGATGATAATGATAATAATGATAATGATTATAATAAGGAGCAGAAGAACACCATAAACCCCGTTACGGTTTAATACACCAATTCCAATTCATGAAAATCGTGGAAACGACCCAAAGGATTCATTCAAATTCTATATCAATCTCTCTCAACGTTGACAGGATTCTCTCTTTGCTCTATCAGTGTCAAAGATATCTATAAGAAATTGCTATAAAACTTATGACGTGATATGATATCCTGAAACAAATGATAATATTTTCTTTCTGATTCGACACACCAATTTTAGAAGCATTACCTTTTTTTTTTTTTTATCTCAATGGGATGTGATGAAAGGGCCATTAAAAATGAAACGAAAAGGAAGGAGAAAAAGATAAGAAGAAAAATACAAAAATAGAAAAACGATGAAAAGTAATAAGATACTAAGAGGAAATTTTTCTGTTATTTTTAGGTGGATTTTTTTCTTTATATCTTTATATGTTCTTATATGTATATACATATATATATATATAAATACATACATATATATGTATATATATATATATATAAATATATATATATATATATATATATATATTTTTTTTTTTTTTTTTTTTTTTTTTTTTTTTTTTTTTTTTCTTTTTCTTTTAATATTTATCTATTTCTTAATATTTTGATGCTGATGGGTGAACACTTTCAGCACAGGATGATTATCCTTTCAGTATGAATTATCATTATATCTAAAAGCATCTTCTTCATTGAGCCATTTTTTATTTCTTATTTCTTATTCTTATATTTATTTATTGATCTATTATCTATTATTTACTTATTATTTGTTATTTACTTATTATCTATTATCCATTATTCCTATATATCATTATTTATTATAATCTATTTATTATCCCTTATCATCATTCATTTATTATATAATTTCTCCATTGAGCTATTTTCTTATTTCTTATTGTATTCTTATTATAGTGCACAATTTTATTTCCAATTTGAAGGTCACTTTGAGTTAGACCAGTTTTTTATCGGACTTGTGAACTGCTCAATTATCTTCAATTTCGTGTTAATATTTTAATATATTTTTCGAAGTTGTTTCGCGAAAATTTAGCTCATCTAAGTAAGTAATATTTACATACATGCTCTTTAGAACAGCTAGATTTGCGCGCCTTAATATTACACTTTATACTTCTCGTAATAGCTTAGTTGTCCTTGTATCATTAACATATTTCATTCCATAATTTTGAAAAGTTGAATATAATCATACGGGTATTTTGCGGGCTTCGTTTTTTTTTTCTTCCATTTTGTGTAAATATCTATCTGTTGTTTGCCAATTAGTGATATCATATGATATGTGAAAATTGTCATACATTTCTTTTGTCCTTGTTGAAGGCACTGCGTTTCATAATATGCAAAGGTAACATTACTACAAGTTCTTGGAAGCACGAATTTGACCATAACCAACGAGAACAAACCTTTGTTGGAGGGGAACGATTAGCTAATGGGACATAAACAAAGCCAATCAGATGTAACGTCATGAAAAGTTTACAGAGAAGGCGTGTTTTCGAGTTTTTTTAATCCTATAATTCTAATTACTCAAGCTGTTGTCGTTAGGCATAGATTATGTTTTTTTTCAATACACAAAGTAATCAGGCTTGTGAAATCTATTTTCCCTTGGGTTATTGGAAGTTCTAAGTCTTTATGCCATCATCTAAAATTATATGAATGTCCAAGGTAGTTTTATCGCTTTCATTTTTTTTTCGTCCCAAACTGTTTTTGATAATGCACACAATTCAACAACGTTGGGAAAGTTGCAAATGTCAAATGGACGCACAAAATTCATCACCGTCCGTCCTATATCACAACAGAAAAAAAAAAAATATATATGTATACATATAATATATAATATATATATATATATATATATATATATATATATATATATATACATATATATATGACTACCATAAACACAAAACATAAAAGAGAAAAACGTCTCCTTACTGATTGTAGACATTCATGCAAATCATGTGCATCACGGATCTAAAAATTCAGCATTAGCACAATCAGTTGATATATAACAATATTCTCTACCACTAGTAGAGGGAAACTTCACAATTCATTCTGAGAAAATCTAATAATCTAATTCTATATCTTACTCAATGAAGCAATCACCAAAGCTACAGTTCTGTCTTGCCAAATTCCATCCATGGCAAATGGTTATATAGTGTCATTTGGTTATTAAAATATGTGTTTATGTAGATGGTATGTAAATATATGCATGATTAATTAAAAGTGAATCAGTATTACTACAATGATTACTATTATGTATTTATCTAATTAAAAGTTATGATTACTGTTATGCTTTATTGTGATATATTCATATTCCTCTTATCAATAAAATTCTCATTATGGACATTACCATAAACATTATCATCGTTATAATTATGATGATAATGATAGTAATAACGATAATAATGATAACAATAATAATAATGATGATAATATTAATAACGATAATGATACAAAAATGATAGAAATAGATAATGAATCATAAAAATAAAAAATGAAGATAATGAAAATCATAATAATGACTATCATCATTTTCAAGCTGATGATCATAGTAATCCTAATCCTGATACTAAATATTATAGCAATAATGATAATGACGATGATGATAATAATAATGAGAACAATAATGAAAATGATAACAACAAAACCAATGATAATGATAATAATGATAATGATAAAATAATAATAATAATAACAACAACAATAATCATCATCATCACTATAGAGAAAATAACAATGATAATGATAAGGATAATGATAACCACAAAAATGATTATGTTGATAATAATGATGATAAAGATAACACAACTAGCAATGGTGATAACAATAATGGTAATGATATTAATAGTAATGCCGATGATAATAATAATAATGATGACAATGATTAGTGGTAATGATAAGGATGATAATTGTAATAACAAAAATAATAACAATGATGATAAGAACAATAATGAGGATGATAATGATACTGGTGATAATGATTATAATGACAATTACGATGATGGTGATAATAGCATTAACAATGATAATAATAACAATACTATTGATAATATTGATAACGTCACCATCCCCATTATCATGTGTATCACTGTTGTTACGACTATTTCGGTAATTAATATTGTCCTCGTATTGATAATAGTAATTATGACAATGTTACTGTTGATGACAATGATGACAACAACAGTGATGATAATGATGATATGACTCCTGATTGTTAGTGATAGTATTAATATTAATAATACCCTGTAATTGACAATGATAAAAATGACAATCACTATTAAATTGGTGATGAATTTGTTGCTGTCGTTATTGTTTAGTTTTTTTTATCATTATATCATCATCATTATTACTATCATCTTCAATATCATTATCATCATTCTTATCATACTGTTATCACTATTATCATCCTCATCATTATCATATTAAACGAAGTCAGTAATAATGATTATAGTTATAGTTATTCATGTTACTATTGTCTCTATCACTGTCGTTATTAAAAGCAGTGTTATAAAATTTTCGTCGCCATTATCATTATCTATATTTCAATACCTTCGATTTTTGTTTTCGACAAAAAGAAAGAAAGAAAAAATGCTTCTAGAAATCCGATAAAAAATATACTATAAATTATCATTCATCATTACATTCAACTACTTAATCCCTCAAAGCTACTGTGAACGTTGTACACTAATATCACATTCGTTGTCCCATGAACGAAAAGGAAAGTTAATTTTCACTTTTCCGAATTCCCCGATGGTCTTAAGCTAGTGTATTTAGTAAAGTTAATATTAGGTACTCGAATTCACATATCGGCGGTGCGCATTGAATTGCGCAATGCGAATTCTCACAGCTAGTTAGATTTAAGAAAATAAGAAAATAAAAGGTAAATTTCACTTATCCGAATGAACGTGTTAGCAGTAGCCATGTGGTGGTACATTCAGGAAAAAATGAAAGTTAATTTTCACCGACTCCAATTCCCATATCAGCGGGGATCAGGATATGGGAGAAAGGAAAGACCACGCCCCTGTCCCTGTACTCCAACGGTGGACGGGATGTTCCAAGGATATATAAGGGGCGGTAGAAACAGTGCCCTATAGACAGCTCCTTGTCGGTGGGTCATTATGAACGCTCTGGTGAGTTAAGTGGTGTATGGGTTTACTTTTACTTTTTCTCTGTGTCTTTGTTGATGATTGTCAGTGTTTATCATCATTTGTAAGTTATCTAGTATGATTGTTTTTTTTTTTTCATAGACACTCAAAGAAATTTCTTATCCAATGTTACTTTCAGACTGTGGTTTCCGTGGCGGCCCTCGTGGCTAGCAGCAGCGCTCAGCTGTTGGCTTACAACGGTGTATATGGAGGCCACCACGGCCTTCTTGGCACTTATCCTTCTGCAGGTTATTCTGGTCTGGTGCCCTACGCATACACAGGCGCCCTTCCTGCAACTGCTCCTCTTGCCCTCAAAACATCCGTTATCAAGAGCGTGGCTCCTGCTCCTGTCCCTTACAATGTTGCTCCCGCACCTGTGTCCTACAACGCAGCTCCCGCACCTGTGTCCTATAACGTAGGTCCTGCACCTGTGTCCTACAACGCAGCTCCCGCACCTGTGTCCTATAACGTAGGTCCCGCACCTGTGTCCTACAACGCAGCTCCCGCACCTGTGTCCTATAACGTAGGTCCTGCACCTGTGTCCTACAATGTAGCTCCTTATGCACCTGTAGCCCCCATCCAGTCCCAGTATCACGCACAGGACGAGATCGGTCAGTACTCCTTCGGTTACGCCGGTGGTCCATCTTCACGCGCTGAGTCTCGCGACGCCTTCGGTGTCGTCCGTGGCTCATACAACTACGTGGACTCCGAGGGAAAGGTCCAGACTCAGCACTACGTGGCTGACGCCCTTGGCTTCCGTGTGTCCGGCACCAACCTTCCTGTGGCTCCTGACGCCCCTCTGGCCGTCTCTCTGGGCGCCCTTCCCGGTCCCCTTCCCGAACCCGTCCAGGACACACCTGAGGTCGCCGCCGCCAAGTTCGCCCATCAACAGGCCTACGATCAAGCTGCTGCCGCCGCCGCTGCAGCTCCTGACACCCGCTAGAGAGAGGGCTTCATCTGGAAGACACAGTGTGTAGAGCACTCGCAACCAGATAACCTGGTAGCATCAAGACTAGTCAGTTTCGATCGAGAGTTGACACACATTATTTTACCTATACACAGAGAATGTTTATGCTTATTAGATTTTTTTTTATATTGTTCATCGAATGTCTTCCTGGTAAAAGTTTGTGTAGGAAATGTTAATAATAAATGCAACTGTGAATGCCTTCCTTTTCATACATATTGGTACAACGAAGAATTATTCATTTCGAAAGACAGTGAATAGAGAAGTCATTAACATAATGGCTCAATTGTTAACACATCTTATTCACTATTTATACATGTTCATGCAAATGACAATGTCCATGTCTGTCATTACATTTCCAATAATCATAAAAACACACAGCTTTTTTTCTGAATTGACATATCATGTTTATCCATAACAGATTCTCTTAACGAAAAAAAACGGAAAATAATTTCAATCAATTTGATAATAAAGATACGGATATCTACACTTCGTATTTCAGTCCAATTGCCCCTCTGTATGGATACGGCCAAATGCTGAAATGACCCTGGAATTAAGCGTTTTCAGGCTCATGGCATGGGACGACGAGAGGTGTACGTGAGGGGGGGGGGGGTCATAGTACTGAATCCCCCCCGTTTCATGGCACATTTTTGGATACCATGCTCTCATAGTGCTGGTGAAAGGTTTCTTGCAAAGAAAGAGATCCAAATAGTGACAACAGCAAAGACGACAGCAAGGAGAGCAGCAGAATAAATAATATTTAGTAGTGATGAGTATAATGAGAATTACAGTGGAAATAAGGATGTAAATGATAATGAAATTATGAAAATACGAATGAAGATTATAATGATAATGATAACGATAATGATAAAAATGTCAATATTTCTTACACTAATGATGAAGATGGTCATGATGATGACAGTAACGTCAGTAACAGTAACTATGATGATAACAGTAAAAAACATAATTACACTAGATAAGGATAATAAATGTGAATATGAATGCAATTTTGACGATAATGATAAATTTATAATGATAATGATGATGATGAAAATGATAACGGCAACAACAAACTAATCATAGAGGTAATGATAACAGTAACAACAAAAGTGACAGTGATATGATGATGATAATGCTTAGAATAATGATGACATAAATAATGAAAACAGTACTGATAATATTCGTTATCATAACTATTATTAAAATGAGAACGAACGACCATCGATTATTACCAGAACAATTGTAATCAGCAGCAACAATAATGAAAAGGGTGATAGTAGTAATAGCATAGTAATAATGATGATGAAGATGACGATGATGATGATGACCATGACGATGATGATGATGATGATGATGACCATGACGATGATGATGATGATAATGATGATGATGATGATGACAATGACGACGATGATGATGATGATGATGATGATGATAATGATGATGATGATGACAATGACGACGATGATGATGATGATGATGATGATGATAATGATGATGACAATGACGATGATGGTAATGACCATGACGATGATGATGATGATGACCATGACGATGATGATGATGATAATGATGATGATGATGACCATGACGATGATGATGATGACCATGACGATGATGATGATGACCATGACGATGATGATGATGATGACAACCATGACGATAATGATGATAATGATGATGATAATGATGATGATAATGACGATGGTGATGATGATGATGACCAAGACGATGATGATGATGACCATGACGATGATGATAATGATGATGATGACCATGACGATGATGATGATGACCATGACGATGATGATGATGATGATGACCATGACGATGATGATGATGAACATGACGATGATGATAATGTTGATGATGACAATGATGATGTTGATGATGACGATGATGATGATAATGGTGATGATGATGACCATGACGATAATGATGATGATGATGACGATGATGATGGTGACTATGAGGATGATGATGATAATGATGATATCGATGATGATGATGACCATGACGATGATGATGATAATGATGATGATGACCATAATGATGACGATGATGATGACCATGATCATAAGGATGATGACGACGACGATGATGATGATGATATAATGATGATAACAATAATAATAAAGATGACAAAATAAATGATAATGATAATAAGACTAATGATCATGATAATAACAGTGATAATAATGATCATAATAATTTTTAGGATGATAATGTTAATGATAATGATAATGACAATAGTGATAATAATACAGTATATAGGAGTAGCAGTATTATAGTAATAGCAGTACTAACAGGTACACCAAGAGTCATGGTTCTACTACTACTACTGTTACTACTTCAAATGATAATAAAATGACAGTAATAGTAATTACAGTGGTAACAGCAATAACAAAAATAACGATAATGATAATGAGAATAAAAATAACATATGCAGTAGCAATGAATTTATTGTAATGATAATAATGCATTGATTACAAATGTCATATCAATCATGATTATAATGATAATGATGATGATATAATGGTGATGACAAGATTACCATTACTGTACGAGTGTTAGTGCTAACAACAATAACAATTATGAAAATAACAATACATATAAAACTGAATCATAAGAATTTAGGAAAGGATACTACCTATGACTGCTTTGATTCAAAGTTCCGGTACAATATTCACAGTTTTTACTTAGAATTAGTATACTTTTGCATAATGTCGGATTTTTAATTGTCTGTAAAACCGCTTGTCTCCAATCAGGGATTCAATCCTTTTCATTATATTCAGATTGGAGATTTGGCTTTAAAAAACTTGTCTAAACAGATTCAGTTTTATACGATTTTAAAAAATAACCTGTCGAAATTTTCGTTATGTATTTCTGTAGAGAACAATTTTCATAGTTTTTTACTCAGTGAAAATAACTTAGCGGTGTTTCCTAAAGGGATCCTTTATATATTTTGTTCAGAGCCTATACCCGGATCCACGTTACTTTATAGATACAAGAGATTAGAGTATAGAAAGGACGGAAGGCCACGCCCCTTTTGCCGCTTACGGAGATGATGGTCAAAATGTTCCTCAGGTATTTAAGGCACAGTCCTGGCCATGGGCACTAGAAAGCTCCTTGACGTTGGGTCAATATGAACGCTCTGGTGAGTTCAGGAACACTAGATTTTTTTAGAATGTGAACACAATATTCTTTCTTGTCTGCTTTTTCTTATCTGCTTCCATTATGTAAAAAAATGTCATCTGATTTCAGACTGTGATTTCCGTGGCGGCCCTCGTGGCTAGCGGCAGTACCTCTCTGATTGCATACAATGGCGTATATGGAGGCCACCACGGTCTTCTTGGCGCCAATCCTTATGCTGGCTATTCTGGTCTGCTGCCCTACGCATACACAGGCGCTCTTCCTGCAGCTGCTCCTCTCACACTCGAAACACCTGTAATCAAGAGCGTGGCTCCTGCTCCTGTCTCTTACAATGTCGCTCCCGCACCTGTGCCCTATAACGTAGCTCCCGCACCTGTGTCCTACAACGTTGCTCCCTACGCACCTGTGTCCCACAACGTAGCTTCTGCACCTGTGTCTTACAACGTCGCACCCGCACCCGTCTCCTACAACGTAGGTCCCGTCCCTGTGTCCCACAACGTAGCTCCCTACGCACCTGTAGCCCCCATCCAGTCCCAGTATCACGCACAGGACGAGATCGGTCAGTACTCCTTCGGTTACGCCGGTGGTCCATCTTCACGCGCTGAGTCTCGCGACGCCTTCGGTGTCGTCCGTGGCTCCTACAACTACGTGGACTCTGAGGGCAAGGTTCAGACTCAGCACTACGTGGCTGACGCCCTTGGCTTCCGTGTGTCCGGCACCAACCTTCCTGTAGCTCCTGACGTTCCTCTGGCCGTCTCTCTGGGCGCCCTTCCCGGTCCCCTTCCTGAACCCGTCCAGGACACACCTGAGGTCGCCGCCGCCAAGTTCGCCCATCAACAGGCCTATAATGAAGCCGCTGCCGCCGCTGCTGCTGCTCCTGACACCCGCTAGGTCGCTACAGCAGTATGTAAAATACTCGCAACCAGACGATTTGGTAGCATCAAGACTAGTCAGTTTGATCGAGAGTTGACTCACGTTACCTTAACTTATACACAGGCTATGTTCATGTTCTTTAGTTATATAGTCTATTAAAGATCTGAATAAAAGGTTGTGTAAGAAATATGCTATTTTAAATGTAACCGTAAATGCCTTCCTATTTACACACATTTACACGCCACAAAATGTAATTCCTCATTTCGAAGGACACATTGAGTGGAAAAAATATAAGTTCAAAGTTCATATTTGTAATCATAATGGGTCAGTTATCAACGCACACATATATTAGTTTAAAATATGTACATGCAGAAGTCAAAGACCGTGTCTAATGTTGCCTTTTAAGTATGCATAGGAATATACTGTTTTTTTCTGATATCAAATTGTTTCTCCATAATATATTATACTGACAATATACAGGACATTGATAAGAGAGAGAGAGAGAGAGAGAGAGAGAGAGAGAGAGAGAGAGAGAAATAGAAACGAGAATTTTATTTATTATAACACTCAAGGACATTACACTTTTATATTACTGTCTATTACCTTTGTTAGTGGCTAAAAACACTAATATTGGGGATACATGGAGCTTCTTAGGCGAGACGATATATATGGGGAGTAATTAATTAAAAATTTATTGATTATGATGATAATGATAACGTTGATAGTATTAATGGTAATGATAATGATAAAGGACAAAAATCATAAAGATAATGATGGCAGTAACAGTAACAGTGTTTCCACAACGATAATATTGCTTGGAATAATGATAACGCGAATATCAGTGATAATAACAATGTTAATAATTATCATTATTACAATAATATCGAACTACCGTCGTTATCATTATGAACAACAGCAATAATGATAGCAGCAGCACAAACAGTACTAACAATGTTAATAGCAACAGTAGCACAGAATAGTGATGAGGATTAGGACTATGACGGTAATGTTGATGATGGGGATTATGATTATAATGATTATTATAATGATCATGAAAACAACAACAATGATATCAATTACAATAATAATGATAATAACAATACTAATTATGATAATGATAACAATGATAATAATAAGGATCATAACAATAATGGTAATGATAACGATAAAAATTATGGTAATACTACCACTGCTAATTGTAATAGTAATAGAAGTGGTAATAATGATAATGATAACAATAAGGATAATAATAATAATGATAATACTGAAATAGATGACATAAATTTTTGTAATAATGATAACAGTAGCAGCAATAATGATAGTGATAATAATGGCAATAATGACAATAATAATAATAGTAGTAGTAATAGCAAAACTAATAGCAATCACAATAGATAATAACAATAGTAATATTAATTATCATATTAGTTTTTTTTTTACTATTGCTAATCAATAACGATCATGATAATGAGGATGATGATACCAGAAACAGCATTAAAAGTGTTAATAGCAATGCTAATAACCGTAGTTGTGCTAATTATTATCATCATAATGAAAAGGCTGGCAAAAGGAATGCTAAAACAGAATCAACTGTAACAACAATAATGGAAATTATAATAAGGATGAAATTTATTACTACTATGGCTGTTAATTTTAACAACAATAATGATAATGATACTGATACTACTAATACTAACAACACTTGTCAATTCTATAACTAAATCAGAATGAAAATAGAAAAGGACTGGTGACTGTTTTTTTTTTTTTTTTTTTTTATCTCATATCCGTTGTAATAATCACAATTTGTTCCTTAAATTTGCTATAGGTTTGCATAATGTCGTCTTTTTATTGTATGTAAGACCACTTGCCTTCAATCAGAAATTCCAGACTTTTCATTACATTCAGATTCGGATTATGGCTTAGACTAGCTTGTTGAAACAGATAGGCTTAATATGATAAAAAATAAAGTATATATATACATACACACAAAGATATATCGTTGTTTCAGCTGTATATCTTATTTTTATAGGGGATACAAAATCCTTTACGGATTTGAACCAGCGAAGAGAGGTTTCTAAAATAGATTCGTTTGGATGTATTTTCTCAGAGACTCTACCCGGATCCAAGACTCTATGTCGGTACAAGAGATTCGAATATAGAAAGGAAGAAAAGCCACGCCCCTTTTGCCACTTTCCGAGATGATGGTCAGGATATTAGTCAGGTATTTAAGGCGTTGTTCTGGCCATAGACACCAGACAGCTCCTTGACGTTGGTTCAACATGAAAGCTCTGGTGAGTTTATGAACACTATAGATTTCATTGAGTTAAACGAAGGATTTTTCTTTTTTGTTTCCAAGTTGGTGAAAAAATAATTTCACAATGCATGAACATGTCATTTAATTGCAATGATCCATTTCAGACTGTGATTTCCGTAGCAATTCTCGTGGCTAGCGGCAGTGCCTCGTTGCTTGCTTACAACGGTGTATATGGAGGCCAGCACGGTGTTGTTGGCGCCTATCGTTCAGCAGGTTATTCTGGTCTGCTGCCCTACGCATACACAGGTGCTCTTCCTGCTGCTGCTCCTCTCACACTCAAAACACCTGTAATCAAGAGCGTGGCTCCTGTTCCTGTCTCTTACAATGTCGCTCCCGCACCCGTGTCCTACAACGTAGGTCCCGCACCCGTGTCCTACAAAGTAGCTTCCGCACCTGTGTCCTACAACGTAGCTCCCGCACCTGTGTCCTATAACGTAGGTCCTGCACCTGTGTCCTACAATGTAGCTCCTTATGCACCTGTAGCCCCCATCCAGTCCCAGTATCACGCACAGGACGAGATCGGTCAGTACTCCTTCGGTTACGCCGGTGGTCCATCTTCACGCGCTGAGTCTCGCGACGCCTTCGGTGTCGTCCGTGGCTCATACAACTACGTGGACTCTGAGGGCAAGGTTCAGACTCAGCACTACGTGGCTGACGCCCTTGGCTTCCGTGTGTCCGGCACCAACCTTCCTGTAGCTCCCGACGCCCCTGTGGCCGCCCCTTTGGCCGCCCTTCCCGGTCCCCTTCCCCAACCCGTCCAGGACACTCCTGAGGTAGCCGCCGCCAAGTTCGCCCATCAACAAGCCTACAACCAAGCCGCCGCCGCCGCTGCTGCAGCTCCTGACACTCGCTAGGGAGAGTGCTTCATTTGGAAGACACAGTCACTACAGCAGTGTGTGCAGAACACTCGCAACCGCATGACTTGGTAGCACCAAGACTAGTCAGTTTCGATCGAGAGTTGGCACACATTTTTCAGTCTATACACAGACTATATTCATGCTCATTAGATATAGTTGCTCTAAGGACTTTGTAAGAAATATGTTCTTATAAATGCGAAAGACATAATGGATGGAAAAGTGATAAGGTCAATAAAGTTCATATATGCAATCATAATGGGTCAATTATTAATACACCTCATACGATAGTAATACATATACATGTAAAAGAGAAAGAACATATCTGATATTACCTTATTAATATTAGTAAGAAGAAACTTTTCTGATGTGTCATATCGTGCATAACAAATGTAGTACATAATGAACATAATTAATGGAAAAAGATATATGATTTAATTCACTATAGCAATCAACAAGGGCACTAACATCTGCGATTCTTATTCCAGTTCAAATGCCCCTCTTTAAGTATACGTCCAATTGCTGGGCGTTCGCGTGTGTGAGTGAGTTAGTGAGTGAGTGAGTGACTTTTGACTTTGACTTTGACAAGTGAGTGAGTGAGAGAGAGAGAGAGAGAGAGAGAGAGAGAGAGAGAGAGAGAGAGAGAGAGAGAGAGAGAGAGAGAGAGAGAGAGAGAGAAGAGAGAGAGAGAATACGTCCAACTGCTGGGCGTTTGCGTGTGTGAGTGAGTGAGTGAGTGAGTGAGTGAGTGAGTGAGAAAGAGAGAGAGAGAGAGAGAGAGAGAGAGAAGAGAAGAGAGAGAAAAAGAATACGTCCAACTGCTGGGCATTTGCGTGTGTGAGGTTGTGAGTGAGTAAGTGAGTAATACAGAGAGAGAGAGAGAGAAAGAGAGAGAGAAGAGAGAAGAGAGAGAGAATACGTCCAACCGCTGGGCGTTTGCGTGTGTGAGTGAGTTAATGAGTAAGTGAGTGAGTGAGTGAGTGAGTGAGTGAGAGAGAGAGAGAGAGAGAGAGAATACGTCCAACTGCTTGACGTTTGCGTGTATGAGTGAGTTTGTGAGTGAGTAAGTGAGTTAGTGAGTGAGTAAGAGAGTGAGTGAGTGAGTGAGTGAGTGAGAGAGAGAGAGAGAGAGAGAGAGAGAAGAGAGAGAGAGAGAGAAGAGAGAGAGAGAGAGAGAGAGAGAGAGAGAAGAGAGATAGAGAGAGAATACGTCCAACTGCTGGGTGTTTGCGTGTGTGAGTGAGTGAGTGAGTGAGTAAGTGAGTGAGTGATACAGAGAGAGAGAGAGAGAGAGAGAGAGAAGAGAGAGAGAGAATACGTCCAACTGCTGGGCGTTTGTGTGTGTGAGTGAGTTAGTGAGTGAGTAAGTGAGTGAGTAAGTGAGTGAGTAAGTGGGAGAGTTAGTGAGTGAGTGAGTGAGTGAGTGAGTGAGAGAATACGTCCAACTGCTGGGCGTTTGCGTGAGTGTGTGTGTGAGTGAGTGAGTGTGTGAGTGAGTGAGTGAGTGTGTGAGTAAGTAAGTGAGTGAGAAAGAGATGGAAGCGGAGGGTATATATTCCTCGCCTGCTCTAGGACCATTAGCTGCTCCCACGGTGCCGGTGAGAGCTTTCTCGCAAAAAAAAAAAAAAAAAAAAAAAAAAAAAAAAAAAAAAAATGGATTCGAATAATGACAAGAAATGAGACAACAGTGACAGCAATAATATCGATAATATTTTGGTATTGATGAATATAAGAAACAATAATTTAGCATAAAGATATAGATAAAAATGACGATAATAAAAATGCAACCAATATTACACTAATAATCATAGTGATGACTGCAATGATAATGATATAGTAACTACAGTAATAGATATAGGAGTAATTAAAGTTGGTATGAATATTAGTATTACGGGAGTAATAAAAGAATGACAATATGGTAAAAGGACAATAATATGATGATAATGACGATTGTAATAATGATAGTGAAGAAATTGTTAATAAAGATAACAAGACAAAGGTGATAAAATTATTATAAAAATAATGATGATATTAACAGTAAAAACAATATACAGTAGATACCATGATCATACTGTTAAGAATAATGATATTATTCTAAGATAATTAACAATAGTGTTGATAATCATTAATATTATAGTAATAACGAGCTTTATCGTCAGGAACAACAGCCATAATGATGATAGCAGCAATAATAATACTAATTGTCATAGTAATAATAACATAGTAATAGTAATAGCGATGAGATGATGATATTGATTATGATGCTGGTGATTATGATTATGGTGATGATGATGGTAATAATGATGATATTGGTGATAATAATGATAATGATAATAATAATAATAATAATAATAATTATGATGATAATAATGACAATAACGATAATGATAATAGTTATAACAAATATAATAAGAGTAATAATAAATACAGTAGAAGTATTAGCAAAAATTAAAATGATAACAGTTGATAAGAACAATTAATCCACCAATAATACTACTTACTACTACTGCTGATGTTAATTATAAAAGCAATAATACTAACATTACTGATAGCAGCAATAGTAACCAGAATAATGATAATGATAACAATGATATTAAACACAACAAGTTCAGAAACGGTACTAAAAGTATTGATAATAATGATGTGATTAGTAGTTGTAATAATGATAATCATAGTGATAATGATACGAATACTAATGCCAAAACCAGCATTAACTGCAACTGAAACAACAATAATAATGATCATAATCACAATAAAATTGTAATTGTGATAATTATTGTTATTACGACATTTGATGATAATATTGGCTATGATAGTAATAGTGATAGTGATAATCATAATAACCATAACACTAATAATACTGATAATGATAATAATAATGATAGCAATAATAATGAAGCTAAAAGTAGACTCATATTGGTGGCAAAAAATAATCATGATGATGATAATAATAACAATAATAATTGTGACAAAGATGATAATGAAAAATAGTAACAAAACTAATGAAAATAATCATAAACTTAACAATAGTAATACTAATAGGGATGCTAGTAATAATAGTAATAATGATAATGTGAATACTAATGATAATTCGAACAGTAACAATAAATATAACGACGATGATAATGATACTAATAAAACAATGATAATGATAAAAACTGAACAATAAGGAAAGGATACTCCTGGTTGACTACTCTTACTCTTACTACCGCTATAATGATCGCATTTTATTCCTTCATTACTTTACTTTTTTCAAAATGTCTGAAGAATCCATTGCCTTCAATTAAAGATTCGTGTCTTTTCATTACATTCACCATGGAAATTTAATTTAGAGAATTTTGCCAAAACAGATCAGCTTTATAAGATTAGAATACTCGCCCACATATCGTCCTTCCATTTATGTTTCTGGATATTTTCATGACGGGAAACGAAAGGAGAGAAACCATTTCCCTGGGTTTCTAAAACGGATCCGTTTTGATGTATTTTCCCAGAGCCTCTACCCGGATCTGCGACACTATCGGTACAAGAGATTCTAATGTAGAAAGAAAGGGAAGCCACGCCCATTTTGCCACTTTCTGAGATGGACATGACCTTCCTAAGATATTTAAAGCGGACTCTCGTTCATGGACTCCAGACATCTCTTTGACGTTGGATCAACATGAACGCTCTGGTGAGTTTTAGAACACTAGTTTAATGAGTGTAAACGAAGATTTTTTTTTTCTTAGCTGCTTTCAAGTTGATCAAGGAAACATTCCCCATTTCGCGATGTAAAATAATGTTATTTAATTGTAATAATCCATTTCAGATCGTGATTTCCGTAGCAGCTCTCGTGGCTAGCGGCAGTGCTTCGTTGCTTTCTTACCACGGTATATTTGGAAACCAGTACGGCCTACTTGGTTCCTATCCTTCAGCAGGTTATTCTGGTCTGGTGCCCTACGCATACACAGGTGCCCATCCTGCAGCTGCTCCTCTTACCCTCAAAACACCCGTTATCAAGAGCGTGGCTTCTGCTCCTGTTTCTTACAATGTTGCTCCCGCACCTGTGTCCTACAACGTAGCTTCTACACCTATGTCCTACAACGTCGCACCCGCACCCGTCTCCTACAACGTAGCTCCCGCACCTGTGTCCTACAACGTCGCACCCGCATCCGTCTCCTACAACGTAGCTCCCGCACCTGTGTCCTACAACGTAGCTCCCTACGCACCTGTAGCCCCCATCCAGTCCCAGTATCACGCACAGGACGAGATCGGTCAGTACTCCTTCGGTTACGCCGGTGGTCCGTCTTCACGCGCTGAGTCTCGCGACGCCTTCGGTGTCGTCCGTGGCTCATACAACTACGTGGACTCTGAGGGCAAGGTCCAGACTCAGCACTACGTGGCTGACGCCCTTGGCTTCCGTGTGTCCGGCACCAACCTGCCTGTGGCTCCCGACGCCCCTCTGGCCGCCCTTCCCGGTCCCCTTCCCGAACCCGTCCAGGACACACCTGAGGTCGCCGCCGCCAAGTTCGCCCATCAACAGGCCTACAATGAAGCCGCTGCCGCCGCTGCTGCTGCTCCTGACACCCGCTAGGTCGCTACAGCAGTATGTAAAATACTCGCAACCAGACGATTTGGTAGCATCAAGACTAGTCAGTTTGATCGAGAGTTGACTCACGTTACCTTAACTTATACACAGGCTATGTTCATGTTCTTTAGTTATATAGTCTATTAAAGATCTGAATAAAAGGTTGTGTAAGAAATATGCTATCTTAAATGTAACCGTAAATGCCTTCCTATTTATACACATTTACACGCCACAAAATGTAATTCCTCATATCGAAGGACACATTGAGTGGAAAAATTATAAGTTCAAAGTTCATATTTGTAATCATAATGGGTCAGTTATCAACGCACACATATACTAGTTTAAAACATGTACATGAAAAGGTCAAATACCGTGTCTGATATTGCCTTTTAAGTATGCATAAGAATATACTGTTCTTTTCTGAAATATTAGATTGTTTCTCCATAATATATTATACTGACAATATACAGGATATTGATAAAGAGAGAGAGAGAGAGAAAAAAAAAAAGATAGAAACGAGAATTTTATTTATTATAACACTCAAGAACATTACACTTTTATATTACTGTCTATTACCTTTGTTAATGACTGAAATTACTAATATTGGGGATACATGGAGCTTCTTAGGCAAGACGATATGTATGGGGAGTAATTAATTAAAAGTTTAATGAATATAATGATAATGATAATGTTGATAGTATTGATGGTAATGATAATGATAAAGGACAAAGGACAAAGATCATAAAGATAATGATGGCAGTAACAATAACAGTGTTTCCACAACGATAATACTGCTTAGAATAATGATAACGAGAATATCAGTGATAATAACAATGTTTATAATTATCATTATTACAATAATATCAAGCTACCGTCGTTATCATCATGAACAACAGCAGTAATGATAGCAGCAGCACAAACAGTACTAACAATGTTAATAGCAACAGTAGCACAGAATAGTGATGAGGGTTAGAACTATGACGGTAATGTTGATGATGGGGATTATGATTATAATGATTATTATAATGATCATGAAAACAACAACAACAATGATATCAATGACAATAATGATAATAACAATAATAATTATGATAATGATGATAATAACAATAATGATAATAATGAGCATAACAATAATGGTAATGATAACGATAATAATAATGATAATAATACCACTGCTAATTGTAATAGTAATAGAAGTGGTAATAATGATAATAATGTTAACAATAAGGATAATAATAATACTGAAATAGATGACATCAATATTTATAATAATGATAACAGTAGCAGCAAGAATAATAGTGATAATAATGGCAAAAATAACAATGATAATAGCAGTAGTAACAGCGAAACTAATAGCAATCACAATTGATAATAACAATGGTAATATTAATGATCATATTAGTTTTTTTTTACTATTGCTATTCAATAACGATCATAATAGTGAGGGTATGATACCAGAACCAGCATTAAAAGTGTTAATAGCAATGCTAATGATCGAAGTAGTGATAATGATTATTATAATAATGAAAAGGCTGGCAAAAGGAATGCTAAACCAGAATTAACTGTAACAACAATAATGAAAATTATAATGAGGATGAAATTTATTACTACTACGGCTGTTAATTTTAATTACAATAATGTTAATGATATTGATAATGATACTACTACCAATAACAATAGATGTTAATTCTATAACTAAATCAGAATGAAAATAGAAAAGGAATGGTAACTGTTTTTGATCTCATATTCGTTGTAATAATCACAATTTGTTCCTCAAATTTGCTATATGTTTGCATAATGTCGTTTTTTTTATTGTATGTAAGACCACTTACCTTCAATCAGAGATTCAAGACTTTTCATTACATTCAGATTCAGATTTTGGCTTAGACTACTTGTTAAAACAGATCGGCTTAATATGATAAGAAATGAAGTGTATATATATATATATATATATATATATATATATATATATATATATATATATATATATATATCGTTGTTTCAGCTGTATATCTTACTTTTATACGAATACGATACGAAATTCTTTACGGATTTGAACCAGCGAAGAGGTTTCTAAAATAGATTCGTTTGGATGTATTTTCTCAGAGACTCTACCCGGATCCAAGACTCTATGTCGGTACAAGAGATTCGAATATAGAAAGGAAGGAAAGCCACGCCCCTTTTGACACTTTCCGAGATGATGGTCAGGATGTTCGTCGGGTATTTAAGGCGTTGTTCTGGCCATAGGAACCAGACAGCTCCTTGACGTTGGTTCAACATGAACGCTCTGGTGAGTTTATGAACACTATAGATTTCATTGAGTGTAAACGAAGGATTTTTCTTTTTTGTTTCCAAGTTGGTGAAAAAATAATTTCACAATGCATGAACATGTCATCTAATTGCAGTGATCCATTTCAGACTGTGATTTCCGTGGCGGCCCTCGTGGCTAGCGGCAGTGCCTCGTTGCTTGCTTACAACGGTGTATATGGAGGCCAGCACGGTGTTGTTGGCGCCTATCGTTCAGCAGGTTATTCCGGTCTGCTGCCCTACGCATACACTGGTGCCCTTCCTGCAGCTGCTCCTCTTACACTCAAAACACCCGTTACCAAGAGCGTGGCTCCTGCTCCTGTCTCTTACAATGTCGCTCCCGCACCTGTGTCCTACAACGTAGGTCCCACACCTGTGTCCTACAAAGTAGCTCCCGCACCTGTGTCCTACAACGTAGCTCCCGCACCTGTGTCCTACAAAGTAGCTCCCGCACCTGTGTCCTACAACGTAGGTCCCGCACCTGTGTCCTACAACGTAGGTCCCGCACCTGTGTCCTACAACGTAGGTCCCGCACCTGTGTCCTACAACGTACCTCCCTACGCCCCTGTAGCACCCATCCAGTCCCAGTATCACGCACAGGACGAGATCGGTCAGTACTCCTTCGGTTACGCCGGTGGTCCATCTTCACGCGCTGAGTCTCGCGACGCCTTCGGTGTCGTCCGTGGCTCATACAACTACGTGGACTCTGAGGGCAAGGTCCAGACTCAGCACTACGTGGCTGACGCCCTCGGCTTCCGTGTGTCCGGCACCAACCTTCCTGTGGCTCCTGACGCCCCTCTGGCCGCCTCTCTGGGCACCCTTCCCGGTCCCCTTCCCGAACCCGTTCAGGACACACCTGAGGTCGCCGCCGCTAAGTTCGCCCATCAACAGGCCTATGACGAAGCCGCTGCCGCCGCTGCTGCTGCTCCTGACACCCGCTAGGGTCTATGCTTCATGTGGAAGACACAGTCGCTGCAGCAGTGTGTAGATCACTCGCAACCAGATGTCTTGGTAGCATAAAGACTAGTCAGTTTCGATTGAGAGTTGACAAACGATAGTAAAGATATAAAAGGTATTTTTATTCTATTTTATCGAGAATAAACGTTTCTGTAAGAAATATATTGGTATCAGTCATCTTCATAACTCCATTTTATACACACGCATGCCTATACATTAATCTCGTGAATAAGCTAGAGGAATGAAGTTTTCAGCAGCTTTGTGTAACCACAAGAACTTGTCATCCTAAAGTTTTCCTCAAATCATATCTATTTTTTTATTTATTTTTTTATTTTTTTTACCTAATCCAATCATTTGGGAGGGGAAGCTTGTGTCTTCCTTTCTTCCTTTGTAGATATTCCTCTACCCAAGTATGTAAATCGCAAGTAACCCGTTAACCGTCAACATCCATTACATTTCAAAAACATGCCTGAATTTTTTACTGCTTGAACTTAGAATTATGAGGCCAGATGAGGGCAAGAAACCCTCCATATAATTTCGTAAGACGAATTTAAGGAGTGAATCAACTGATACCTCTGCGTTAAGATGGAGTGTGCTATACATTACATCGTCTTCACCTGGAGCAGTGGCTCTAACTTTCTTTGAGAACAAACAGGAACTCGTGGGAAAGAATGAGATAGTCGTAAGAAAAAAAAAAAAAAATCATGTGTGTGGGATTATTGTATTGAATGAGAAAACGAAACTTACTTCACTTATAAACTTTGTTCTAGTTCCATGAGAGTTTTATTTGGAACGAAGCATCGTTACTCAAATGATGTCAAACTCGATACTTTCTTAGGGTCACAGTTAAGTTATTTGTCTAAGACTGGGGAATCTAACCTGGGGTGCGAGATAGCCTTTCAGGGGATGCGACAGTATAGATTTTTTTTTTTTTATGAACCCTTTGCCAGCGTAAATTGGATATTTCCGATTTGACGGAAAATTCGAATTGAACGAAATGGTCGGCTCAAAAAAAAAAAAAAAAAAAAAAAGAAAAAAGAAAGAAAGAAAGAAAGAAAGAAAGAAAGAAAGAAAGAAAGAAAGAAAGAAAAAATAAACCCTGCCCAAATGAAAGGGTATGGAATCCCTACATTCTTTGACCCACAAGCTCTCTCTTCCAAAGCTGTAGCGTTCGGAAGCGACTTGACGTTCATTTTATTATTTTGCGTTTTTCCTATGTTTCTGGCGTGTTTTTGTCTGTTATTAGTTCACTTGTGTTTTTGTATGTTATTAATTAATTCGCTTCTGTTTTTATCTGAGTTTGCCTCACCAGATGTTCTCTTTGTTTTAAAATACTTTTTATTAAGTCTTTTTTCCTGTTTCTATCATGTTTTTTTTATTTCCTTCTGGCGTGTTTTTTTCTGTTATTAATTCGCTTGTATATCTGTTTTAATTTGCCTCACTAGACTTTCTATTTCTTTTATATACTTTTGTTTTTACTAAATATATCTATGCGTTTATCTCGTCTCTTGATTTGTCATTTCATAGAGTTTTAAATCACATTTCCCCCGATTTATTTTCATTTCTCTTATCATTTATTTTGGTAATTATGATGAAGTGAAGGCACAGCTTAACTAAAGTATTTCATTTGTTCATATTTTACAATTCTTTTTGGTTTATTTATTTTTACTTTCCATTTATTGTTCCTTCAAGACTTGCTGCTTTAACTTCGATTCTTTACCCTTTGTTTATAGATTTAACCTTTGCTATTGTTATGTTTCCACGTCAGTTTTTTTTTTTGAGAAGCACCTTCTGCGACTTTTATGCTGCTATGTTTTAGCAACTTGTTTTTTAAGGTAATTTTACACTCCTCTTTCTTTTCAATTAGTTCTTAGCTTAGCACTTCACTTTGAACCTGTTTTTATTTGTCCATGGCAGTTTAACGTAAGTTTAGGATTTCTTTAGTATTTATTTATCATTTTATCTATTTCATCTATCGGTATTTTCAAATGATTTAGTCCATATTTGATTTAATAGAAGTTAGGCTGAACATTAAGGAGTCATACGTTGGAACTCGCCCACTCCCTTTTTATTTAGATTCGCTCCCTTGACGCTCCCTCATTTCTAGGGAATCTGATTTCAAGTTCATACATGTATTCCATTTTGCCAGCATCACGGAAGGGGGTTGGTAGTGCGGGGCCCCTGGCATAGGTAGTCGATACACTGCAAAAGCAACATTCGAAGCTATTCAACGGGATTCAAACCTCCACTAAAAGACAAACTGTTATCTCTGCCGAACCCTCAGCTAACTACGCTCAGTTTGTTATTGTTGTTGTTTTGCATGTCGGCTCTCTCATATGTGGTAGGTGTGTCTTGCCATTTTGTTATATTATGATCGCGATTTTTTTTCTCACAATTTCTTTAGTTCAAATTGTTTACCCCCAGCACTGTATATTGTCAATAAATTACAGAAATATAGTTATTACAAATTGGGCCCTATAATATTCAAATGTAATATAACGTTGCAGACGGGTCAAAATTTAATAAAACTTATCCCTGGAGGTGAGAGGTCGACGGCTACCTAACATTATCCAAATTAGTAGAGGCTTGTAAGAGGAGTATGGAGTGAGGTGAGATATGTTTTATCTAAAAGCAACTATGGGGTCTATCTCAAGGTTTGATATATAACACAACTTCAGTTTCTCATCAATTCAAGTAAGGAAATCAGATTTTTGTAGGACAGGGCTGTCTTTGACTCTAATATACTCATTTATAAAACAATTGAATACACAAACAAGTTTATTTTTACATTAATGAACTTTCTTTTTATTAGTCACATTTTCAGTGAATATTTACTAATGGTGTTGTAGTATTTGTTCACTTGATTATACGACAAATTTCTAGGACTGCGGTAGGTATCTCTCATCTTTCTGAAGTCATATCGAACCACTATCCCTTTTCGTGGATCACCAATCTCCCCAAGGTCATTTACATTACATAATGAGGCGACGTTCTTAAAAGGGATACACATAAAAATAGTTTCTCAAAGCTTCCCGGATCTACGACACTGTATGTATCACTACGAAAGATCAAAAAATAGAAAGGAAGGAAAGCCACGCCCTCTTTTGCCACTTTCTGAATGATGGTCTAGATGTTCCTGAGGTATTTAAAGCACAGTCCTGGCCATAGTGACCACATAGCTCCCTGACGGTGGGTCAACATGAACGCTCTGGTGAGTTTAAAAAAACATCAGATTTTATTGAAAATTAATGTAGGGACAATTTTTTTTTTATATTCCCTTAATAAATTTAAGAAACCTTTCTTGGTTTACTATGTAGCATAATGAAATGGTCCATTTCAGATTGTAATTTCCGTGGCAGCCCTTGTGGCTAGTGGCAGCGCCTCCCTGCTTGGTTACAACGGCGTATATGGAGGACACCACGGTCTTCTTGGCGCCTATCCTTATACTGGCTATTCGGGTCTGCTGCCCTACGCATACACAGGTGCTATTCCTGCAGCTGGTCCTCTGACCCTCAAAACACCTGTAATCAACACCGTGGCTCCTACTTCTTACAATGTCGCCCCCGCACTTGGGTTCTACAATGTAGGTCCCGCACCTGGGTCTTACAACGTCGCACCCGCACCCGTGCCCTATAATGTAGCTCCTTCCGCACCGACAACACCCATCCAGTCCCAGTATCACGCACAGGACGAGATCGGTCAGTACTCCTTCGGTTACGCCGGTGGTCCATCTTCACGCGCTGAGTCTCGCGACGCCTTCGGTGTCGTCCGTGGCTCATACAACTACGTGGACTCTGAGGGAAAGGTCCAGACTCAGCACTACGTGGCTGACGCCCTTGGCTTCCGTGTGTCCGGCACTAACCTACCCGTGGCTCCCGATGCCTCGGTGGCCGCCTCTTTGACCCTGACTGGTTCCCTTCCCCAACCCGTCCAGGACACCCCAGAGGTTGCCGCCGCTAAGTTCGCCCATCAACAGGCCTACAACCAAGCCGCAGCAGCAGCCGCTGCTGCTCCTGACACCCGCTAAGGAGGGTTTCAGGAGACGCAACATGATAACTTGGTAACATCAAGACTCTAGTCATTTTCGATAGAGAGTTGACATACGATACTAAAGCTATAAAAGTTCTGAATAAACGTTTTCTGTAAGAAATACGTCGTTTTCAATCTTATTCTTAATAGCTACGTTTTATACACATGCATTTCATACACGTGCATTAATTATTCAATCAACAGTTTCCTAGACAAAATGTCTAACCACAGGCACTGGTCGTCCTGAAAATCTCGTAGTTCATAAAGATAACGTTATTATATTCATTTGCTATTTATTTCTACAATTTCAAACACATTTCTTGGAGCTAACCAAATCATTGATTATTTTTAAAGGGAGAAAGGGGAGTGGGCCTTGTGTTTTAACATAGATTTCTTCCCTTGTAGAACACTAGGATAGGAAATCCCTCAACCCAACCTAAGCTTTTTCATTGTCATAGAAAGTAAGAGAAATAAAACAAAGAAAGAAATCAAAACAAGCAGGTGTAACCTCTCTATATCCAATAACATCCATTACGTTCCAATGACGTGCCTGAATTTATTACTGCTGGAATTGGAATTATGAGGTCAGATGATCACGCGGAGGGCAAGAAACCCTCCTGATAACTTTGTATCACGAATTTAAGGACCATCGTCTACACCTGGAACACTGGATTTACCTCTCTCTTGGAACAAACAGAAACTCGTGCATGACAGGATACTCGTTTCATTAAGTAAAAAATCTTTATTTTGATGAAGAAAGTGTTAAAGTGATGTGTTGTGTGGGATACCGTTTTATGAGTATGTCATCTTGAGGATGTGTAGTATGGCCGTTTGGTTACAGTTGTTTTAATGTAAATATTTTACGTACTTTGGTGCCTGTGATAAGAATAATAATGGTTATGGTATAAATACTAAAATTATGATAGTAACGGAAATGATCATGATGAGGATTATAATAACTGCAGGAGCAACGGTAATTGGGATAATATGAATAGTAATAGCGACGGAAACAGGAATGATAAGATTAATATTGATAACAATACGGTGATCATAATAATGATAATAGCAATGGTATTGCTACTGATGAAAATGATAAAATTATAACAAAGATAATAATAATGATTGCCATAAAAATATGAAGATAAGAGTGATAGTAATAAAAGTGATGAAAGTAATAATGATAATAATAACAATGATAATAATGTTGATGATTGTTATGATACGGCAAATTTAGGAATATTCACTTGAGTTTGCTTTTACTTTTAGAGTAATATTCACTAATGCTTTAACTTTTTTTTTACAGCTTAGAACTGCCTCGATTTCGTTTGAATATCTATAAATTCACTTACTTTCAAACAACAATTGATTCAAAACTCCTTTGTAGAATCAGAAAACGAAACTTACTTCAGTTATCAACTCAGTTACAGTTCTAAAAAAAAGTATCATTTCGAACAAAGAATCGTTACTAAATGGTGTCAAATTGACCCTATATCTGGGACACACTCCAGTTATGTTGAACGTCTAAGGAAGGTGAGATGGCGTTTCAGGGAAGGCGACAAATATTGATTGTTTTTTCTCCTTCTAAATCCTTTGCCATTGCCAAAGTAGGTCGGGTATCTCTTACAGGAAAATATGAAATGGTCTTGAAAAACAAACCAACAAAAAACTTCCCAGCTGAAATCGACATGCGAGGCTATTCAAAAGAACTCAAATCTCCACTAAAACGCAAACTGCTATCGCTGCCGAACGCTCATATAACTTCACTGT
>NW_028234415.1:7186512-7191512 GCF_977035675.1 Penaeus japonicus | reverse complement strand
ATATCTACATTATGTTTTACATGTAAATAATTATATTCATGCTCACTAAATTGTTCTATAGTTCATCGAAGTTCAACTTGAATAAAAGTATATTTAAGAGATATATTATTATTGCCACTCATCTTAAAACCTCCATTTTAAATATGTTTGGTACAACTGAGAGTTTGATGGAATAGCTAGAAGTATAAATGTGTAACATGAGGGAACATCAGTCTTCAGACACAAAGACAAGTTTTTCAAACCCTTCTAAGTTACACCTACTGCGTCAAAAACTTTTGATGATTTTTATGAAAACTGGGATTTCCTTGTCAGTGTATTTTAACCAGCTATACTTAATACCTCTTATGATAACTGCTTCTTGGGTTACATATATCTGCAAATCACTGTTGGATTAGAGATATTTTAAACAGTTCTAAACATTATACTAAAGCCTCTCGCTTTGGTCATTGCATGTACCCCAACAAATAATTCTACAAGCAAGGTCTTATAGAATGTAATGTGGATAATATATTGCAATACTTTCATTTTAATGAAATGATCAATATCATTATAAAATGGCGATATCAGAAGTGTGATTAACCGGTTTCATTTGGCAGAATATGCTTAAGAGAAAATAGTCTTCGTGGTTCTGTATATAATCTACATACTCTGTTCCTTTTCAAAGTTCCGATTGGCTCGCGACTGTACACCAATTAATTGATAAGAAAATCTTTGAGAACGATGGATAAGCTAAAGACTACGAGGAATATCCTAATAGATTTGTGAGAATTGATATCTCTCACTGAATACCTCTTACGTATTCTATCGGAATTTGTGTGAAATCGTGATGCAACAATGGTCAAATTATATGAGGGATTGGATTTTTTTTTGGTAGTTTTCAGTTATTCTAATAATAGTACTAATAAACCACTTATATTCTAAGATGGCTAGACAAAGAATTTTATGATACTTAGTCCAAGATAACGGTTGGTGTCAACGGGCAGTTCATAACTGTTGTCTAGGACTGGGAGCATTCTTCTTAACTTTTAATTTACCATTATGCCCTCATCTTTGTTGTAGAAATAATTCACATATTCCTAATGTATCAAAATCGACTTTTTTTTATTTCGATATAATTTAGAGTGAGACATTATATACTGTTGAATTAGATTAAGATTTTGACTTTTTCTTAATCTTATATGCATACTTCTATCCTTTTTCCATAATATAGGATCTCTGGTAACATTCATCCAAAATTATCAGTGGATATTACTTATATAGTCCAAATAAAAAGAGAATTCAGTATAGTACAAATATCATTTATTTTTAAAGACTTCAAAAAAGCTCTTCTTTTCATGGAAAGGAATACGCTCCTTACATATGTACAAAATATGGTGGTCAACACATGATACCAAGCAAATACTTGATGGAATATGAACTTGGCCTCAAGTGCTCTACACACCATGTACTGTAGACCATGTTACTGTGTTTCCCCCAGTTAAGAACTCTTACTGGGTATCGGGGGCAGCAGCGGCGGCAGCTGCGGCTTCGTCATAGGCCTGTTGATGAGCGACCTTGGCGGCGGCAACCTCAGGGGTGTCCATGACGGGTTCAGGAAGGGGTCCGGGAAGGGCGGAGAGAGGGGCAGCCTCAGGGGCATCGGGAGCCACTGGGAGGTTGGTGCCGGACACACGGAAGCCGAGGGCGTCAGCCACGTAGTGCTGGGTCTGGATCTTGCCCTCAGAGTCCACGTAGTTGTATGAGCCACGGACGACACCGAAGGCGTCGCGAGACTCAGCGCGTGAAGATGGACCGCCGGCGTAACCGAAGGAGTACTGACCGATCTCGTCCTGTGCGTGATACTGGGACTGGATGGGGGCTACAGGTGCAACCGGGGCTACGTTATAAGTGACAGGTGCAACGGGAGCGACGTTGTAAGTGACAGGTGCAGGAGCCACGGTCTTGATTACAGGTGTTTTGAGTGTGAGAGGCGCAGCTGCAGGAATGGCACCTGTGTATGTGTAAGGTAGCAGACCAGAATAACCTGCATAAGGATAGGCGCCAAGAAGGCCGTGGCCTGCATATAAGCCGTTGTAAGGAAGCACAGCAGCGCTGCCGCTAGCCACGAGGGCCGCTACGGAAATCACAGTCTGAAAATAAATAACAAACATCTATTACTAAAGAATAACTACATGCAATATATATATATATATATATATATATATATATATATATATATATATATATATATATATATATATATGGATAAACATTTCCAGACACACAGACGGAGACATGTATATATATATATGTATAATAATCACGGAACTACTAAAAACCAAACTCAATAGTAGAACTCACCAGAGCGTTCATGTTGACCCACCGTCGAGGAGCTGTCTGCCAGATACGGCCGTGGCAGCCCCTTATATACGCCGGGAAGTCTCCTTGACCCTCGGCTGAACGCTGTCGATGAGGGCGTGGCTCGATAGGCCCGCTGTTGTCGCTGCGTTTGTATGGCGGGGATTACCTGGTTCCGGGGTGAGTTGAGTACATATTTACATCTACGTGTATGATAGTAATTTTATTTTTAAGAAAGAGATGCCGAATGGAGTGTGTTTTAAGAGACATAAATTAGGTCGGAAATTAACTTTTCAGGATACATGCATATATAGTTGTTTGTTACTATAAATGTATGACGAGTTGTTTTATAACCACTTTACTACACATCGAATACCATTTTTTAAATTCTTGAATATATATATACAAACATATTTTTTACAATTTCACATCAAATATTATTATTTTTTTATTCTTAATTATATAAACACAAACTTTTTTTTTACGATTTCACTAGTAGTTTTCCCATGTACATTCCTAACATCCACACTAAGGCGGTGGGAGAGATACGCCCTTAGGCGCTTCGCTTCGGCCTAGACTCTCATTTATTCTTTGTACTTGGAACACCTGGACAAGGTGATCCCTAGGTGACGGTTGGATTTTATTTTATTTTTTTTATTATCCTTGTTATTATTATTATTATTACTATCATTATTATTATTATGATGATGATGATAATGATCATTATTATTATTATAATATATGTATATATCCATAAAAAAAAATCTTTATATCATATTCTTTATCTGTCTGTTCTATCTCTTCCGTTGGATGATTGATACCAAGTTTATTATTTTCAGAGTTTCTATCGTAGTTTATCATGTTCATCATAATTATTATCATTAGTTGATGTTATTATAATTTCTATTATTATCATTGTTCAATCATCATTATTATCCTCCTCCTACTCCTCATCATTATTACTATTATAGCAATTATTATCAACATTATCATTATAATGATAATAATGAGGATAATGACAATAAAGATGATAGTACTAATAATGACAATAATGATTATCATTATTAACATTATCATTATTATTATTGTTATCATTCCTATTATTGCAATAAAGATAACCGTACAGATGTTAAAAAGGATTATGATTGTAATTTCATTATTATGTTTACACTAATGATGATTATAGTAGCATTGCAATTTTTATCAATAAAACAAAATGGTAAATATATTACTATCATTATGATAATCATCATCATAATCACCGTCATCATTATTGCCATTATCATTATCACCATTTTATTGATTAATATTGCCTTTATACTATAATTATTATCAGAATAATAATTGTTATAATAATCACCATCATCATTATCATTATCATTTTCATCCTTATCATTATCACACCAATCTTATCAAACCTTATCATAATGCTGATAGTGATGATGATCATTATCACTCTCTTGAAACTGATAAGGGTAATTATATCAACAAGAAGATGATGATGACCGTCGTTTTCATAATATAATAAAATTCGAGATAAGGGTAAGAAATAAAGAATCTCAAAGGGTGGGGGTTGGGGTGAGATTTATAGATTTGTTGTTATTGTGTACACACACACACAAACAAACAAACACACACACACACACACACACACACACACACACACACATATATATATATATATATATATATATATATATATATATATATATATGTAAGTATACATATGTATACATAAATATATACATATATATGTATACAAACGTATATATATATATATATATATATATATATATATATATATATATATATATATATATGCATGTATGTATATATATATATATATATATATATATATATATATATATATATATGTATGTATATACATACATACATACATACATACATATATATATATATATATATATATAATATATATATATATATATATATATATGTATATATATATATATATATTTATATATATGGATACATATATACACATACATACATACATACATATATATATACATATATATATATAATTATATATAATATATATATATATATTATATATATATATATGTATATATATATATATATATATATATATACATATATATATATATATATATATATATATATGAATCTGTATATGTATATTTATAAACACACACACAAACATACACACACACACACACATACACACATACATATACATACACATATATATATATATATATATATATACATATATAAATATATATACACACACACACACACACACACACACACACACACACACACACATATATATATATATATATATATATATATATATATATATATATATGTGTGTTTGTGTGTGTGTATGTATGTATGTTCATATAAATCTATGTTTAAGCATCCTAGTATGTGTTTCTTTGAATCATGTTCCACTGATTTGTATAAGGTTCCAGTGCTCTCCCAGATGCTATCGAAACAGTTACATTTGTTCCTTTTTCAAAGAGCGTTGTTTATCACCCAGACTGGAGTCCGCTGGTGGTGTTGAATGGGGTTAGGGTGGGATGGGCGGCAGTGTAATGAAGGGTAGAAGCACAGAATCCATGATGGCCATAGTGGAAGGGAGTGAAGAAGTTGAGAGGAAAGTAGACTCCAAGGCC
>NW_028234415.1:7171512-7181512 GCF_977035675.1 Penaeus japonicus | reverse complement strand
TGACATCTGTGGGGTTGATTTTGGTCATTAGTGGATCTGTGGGGTCCAGTCTAGTGAAGTCAGAAGCAACTTTTGGATATAGGAGGTGTATGTGCCTTCCTATTTCCTCTATGATGGTCTCCTCGAAATCACTGTCAAAGTTTTCTTCTTCTTCTTCAGTAATTCGAAAAAATTTCTCCAGTATTTTCTGAACAGGATTTCTTGTTCTTCTTCTTCATGAATCTTCTGATCCTGTTCGTTGAGGAGGTAGCTACTACTGTTTCCACTTCTTCCCATCAGTTTCTTTATTCCTGACCAGAAGGACTGTGGATCTTTTCGGTCCCATTCCACTTTTCTAACAAGTTCTTCCCACTTGTCATTTGCTGCTCTCCTCCATAGAGAGTTCTCTTTGCAAGCTTCTGTATCTTGCTCTCAGGTCTTGTGTCCATCCATGAATCCCTGCATAGTGCTGCAGGTGATTCGACTGTATATTTAGCAGTCTTACTTCAGGTGTTAGCCTTGGATGGGGGACAGTCCTGTGGTTGCTCTTGGGTACATGATGCTCAAGTGCTGCTTCAACATCGCTGTACCACTTTTGGACTTCCTCATCAATCTCTTCCAATGTTGCAGTCCTCAGGTTGGCTGCAGGCTTGGACTGGAGCTCATCCTTGATTCCTCCCCAATTAGCCATTCTAAAGTTGAGTCTGTTACAGTTTAGGCTTTTCATGATTGGATTGGATGATATCTTGAGGATGATGGGTAGGTGGTCACTGGTGCTTGCAGGGCCCGGTTCCATGATCACGTTGTGGTGGGCTTGGTTATTGCACAGTGCAATATCTGGTTTGGTTGCTGTGTTCCCTGTGATGAAAGTAGGGAAGTCTGGTCCCATGTGGATTAGATCACCATCAGCAACCATTCTAACAATAGCATTGCCAACCTGGTTGCCTGCTCTATTGTTTAGCATTGGATGGTTGGCATTGAGGTCTCCCACTATGTATGTGGGTAATCTTCGTCGAAGTAGACTGTACAAGTCTTGCAGTGGAACAATTGCCCTTCTTGGAGGCAGATACATTGTAGCCACTACTATTGGACCTCTGCTGGTCTCTATCTCGATTGCCAGCATTTCGTCGAAGTCGTCGAGAATCTTATGTTTGATTTCTCTTCTGACTGCTATTGCTATGCCATCACTTGCTTCTCCAGTCCTGTTCCTCTGATGTATACTTCTACTTAGAAGTATACATTTGAGGAACATACATTAAATAAAATCGTCATGACTTTTACTAAGCGATATTCCAGCGTAAATAACAAATAGTATTCTTTTTCCTAGATTAATTTATCTTAAGATGCCATAAATCATTCCCTGCCAAAGCCATTTATTCGTTTAATCTCGGTGCAAAATTCAATACCTGTGTTTACCCATCATTAAAAGCTCGTAGTCTCGAGGCATTCATTGATCTCTTTTTGTACCGAAGCAGACGGATCAACGCCTTTTTCTATACTCATTCTTTTCTTCTATCGACATCGTTTAAAGATAAGTTACATGTGGACCTGTATGGCATTTTCTTTGAATAAAGTGGTTTAGATCATATCCTGTGTAGATTGTACGGTCCTTATTAAGCTTAGCCTCCTTATGTCTAATGTTACCAACATATTTGATTTAAAAAAGGGCACATTATCACATGCCCAGTAAAGTGCAGAATCGACCTTACACAGAAGAACACGCGCACGCATGTCAAGGAGCTAAACTTGCAGTCAGTCTATTGCTCTGGTGCATAAGTTGATATCAGTTTATCATTGGTATCGTAAACTCCATGAGTATCAGTATCACTTGTTTATTTGAGATACATTATATGATTATTTCACAGACGCTCTTTATACAAGCAATGTGTCAACACTGAAAACCTCTTTATGAAATGCAGAAAGATCGAAGGCGAGTGTTCTACACACCACATATGACTATGACTGGATTGTACTCAGTTGAGCACGCGGTAGGAGGTGGCGTGGGCGGGGGTGTGAACCACACGGAGGAGCTCGGCATCACGAAGGGCGGATCCGGTGGTGGCGGCGTAGGTGGTAGGGACGGGGGCGGCGTTGTAGGTGGTGAGGGCGGGATGGGCGGCATTATAGTGAAGGGGAGAAGCATAGGCTGAAGGCAGTCCATAGTGGAGGGGAGCGGAGAAGCTGTAGGAGAAGCGGAGAGGAGATTGAACGCCGAGGCCAGGAGCGACTAGGACGGAGCGCTTCTTGCGGGTGTCGGGGGCGGCCTCAGCGGCGGCTGCGGCTTGGTCGAAGGCCTGTTGATGGGCGAGCTTAGCGGCAGCAACCTCAGGGGTGTCCTGGACGGGTTGGGGAAGAGCCAGAGCCACAGAAGTGTCGGGAGCCACGGGCAGGTTGGTGCCGGACACGCGGAAGCCAAGGGCGTCAGCCACGTAGTGCTGAGTCTGGACCTTGCCCTCAGAGTCCACGTAGTTGTATGAGCCACGGACGACACCGAAGGCGTCGCGAGACTCGGCGCGTGAAGATGGACCACCGGCGTAACCGAAGGAGTACTGACCGATCTCGTCCTGTGCGTGATACTGGGACTGGATGGGGGCTACAGGCGCAACGGGAGCAACATTGTAGGACACGGGTGCGGGAGCGACGTTATAGGACACAGGTGCGGGAGCGACGTTATAGGACACAGGTGCGGGAGCTACGTTGTAAGAGACAGGAGCAGGAGCCACGGTGTTGATTACAGGTGTTTTAAGGGTGAGAGGTGCAGCTGCAGGAAGGGCGCCTGTGTATGCGTAGGGCAGCAGACCCGAATAGCCAGCATAAGGATAGGCGCCAAGAAGACCGTGGTGGCCTCCATATACGCCGTTATATGCAAGCAATGTAGCGCTGCCGCTGGCCACGAGGGCCGCCACGGAAATCACAGTCTGGAACGAAACCCCAACTTATCAGAAACATATTTTTACAACTGTCGACTTGAAAAGATCATACTAGTAGATACAGGTATACATACATTTACAAACCTGTTATACATATTCTTTACAAAGTTCCTCGTTGTTAGACTTACCAGAGCGTTCATGTTGACCCACCGTTAGGGAGTTGTCTGGCTGAAAAAGAGGCATCCGTCCTTTATATACCTGTGGACATCCTGACCATCGGTTCAAAGCAATGTAGTAGGCGGGGCTCTTCCCTACACGTGGGTATGCCTAATGGCGTGAATTTAGAGGCAAATAATAGGCCATATTCTTATCACATACATTTATTGTTTGGTCATGCAGCAACTGTGGAAGGGAAAATATAGGAACCTAAACCCAAACGCAGAAAAGGTCTGACAAAAAAGAAAAAAAGAAGAAGAAAAAAGGAATGGTACTAACGTTACCCATTGAGAAAGTACCGTCTCTCTGCCTGAATATTTCAAGGTCTAGCAATTCATTTCAGTTTTTGTTTGTTGTTGGATTGGCATTTTGGGGGAATTAATTAGTTATAAACATCAGTAAAGAATCTGGACGTCTGTTAGACTGAATCGTGTCCCTGTAAAAAGAGCGCCATTCAGTCTGACAGTCTTCATGGTTTTCTCCAAAGATAATTATAGGAGATCAATTCTTTTTTATTTGCATTAATAAATACGGATAAAATGAAATGGTTCTAAATAAAAAAATGTATCCTGTTTCAAAAAATACGAGAGAAATAAATAAATAGAAATGGCTTTGTCAAGCAATATCACAAATTAAATATCCAAGCAAAATATTTCCCTTCTGTAACACATTGATTTAAATATATATATATATATATATATATATATATATATATATATATATATATATATATATATATATATATATATATATAAATATATATACATATATTGATATAATTTAGATATATATGTGGATAAAATCGTTGCCTTTGACTTCAGTTTGATTTCTAGAATTTTTATACAGTATTGAAAGTCGCAGATTAAACATAGTTATCTTCCCAAATATCCACTAACACACATATACATACATACATATATGCATGCATGGTATTATACACACACAAACATACACATGTGTATATCTATATTTATATCTATATCTACATACATACATACATACATACATAAATACATATATATATATATATGTATATATATATATATATATATATATATATATATATATTATATATGTATATATATGTGTGTATATATTTATATATATATATAAGTACATATATACAAATATCTATATATTTATGTAAGCATATATACATACTAAACACATACACACACACACATATATATATGTATACCTGTACTTATACATTCATATACATGTATATATATATATATATATATATATATGTATACATGTATATATATATACGTATACATATTTACATATTTATTTATACATATACATGTATACGTATATATATATATATATATATATATATATATATATATATATATATTATATATATATATATATATATAGATCTTTATATATACATATACAATATATATATATATATATACATATATAAATTTTATATATATATACACAGATATACAGATATATATATATATATATATATATATATATATATATATATATATATATATATATATATATATATGTATATACATATACACACACACACACATATATATATATATATATATATATATATATATATATACATATATATATATATACACATACACATATATACATATATGTGTGTGTGTGTGTTTGTGTGTGCATGTACACATATGTATACAAATTTATATAAATATACATCTAATACATTCATATTTATAATTATATATGTATATATGTGTGTATACATACATATATGTATATACATATATGTATGGATATATGTGCTTTCGTCTGTTTATTCATGAATATATACATATCTAGCTATCTATGTATATATGTATAAAACTACATACACAAAAGCCATTGTGTATCTTATCTTATCTTAAGTGAAAAATGACACAAGATAGCAAAGTTCCTCTTTTTCAACACAAAAAATACCAATTAATATTCCAACACCGTTCTTGTCACTAAGAAAGTATGAAATTGTATTACTTTTCTAGACGCATTCATCTCAAGAGTGAATAATGTCGCCCCTGCCAAGATCATTCAGAGCTGGCCTTTAATCTTCTTCCAAAACTCCATACCCATTATATTCAGCAATATTTAAGATCTCTCATCAACGCAACATTTGAAACTCTAAGTAGCATCGGGGCATTTATTGATATGATTTCTGTACCGAGAGTTCATTTTGTAAAGAAAAATGTAATTGGCCATTTTATCCTTCATTAAACCCTTCTTTATTGCACAAGTCAACATCATTATAATCTAATAAAACTATCAGGATGTGATATAGTTTGGCCCACAACTCGGGACCGTCAGTCTCCTCAACTATGAAGTATATTCTTCCTAATTGCTGCTTCCAAAAGGACCCTAACCCTTGCATAGGCCTATTATGCTACCTATCCACACTGCATGCAGCAGTGACATCACCATCAGAAGCAACTCGTTTGCACTATAGCCAGAAACTGGGCTGCCATTCTAAATATTCGTTTTCCCCTACCACGCGTGCGTATTTTCCTCTACGTTTCACATACGTCAATCTCTAAAAAGAAGAAGAAGAAGAAAAATTGCTCTCTTTTATATATACATACACATATAAACATATATATATATATATATACATATATATATATATATATATATATATATATATGTATATATATATGAGAGAGAGAGAGAGAGAGAGAGAGAGATAATATATATGTATACATATATATGCATGTATATATATATATATATATATATATATATATATATAGAGAGAGAGAAAGATTAATATATATGTATACATATATATATGCATATTACACACACATATATGTCTATATACATATAAACACACATATATAAATATATGATATATATTTATACACACAAACACACGCAAAAGCACACACACCAAAGAAGTCTGGTGCATAAGTTGATATCAGTTTATCATTGGTTTTGAAAACTTCATGCATATCAGTATCACTAGTTTATTTGAGATACAACATTATGTGATTATTTCACGGACGCTCTTTATACAAGTAATGTGTCAACACAGAAAGCCTCTTTATGAAATGCAGAAAGGTCGAGGGCGAGTGTTCTACACACCACATATGACTATGACTGGATTGTACTCAGTTGAGCACGCGGTAGGAGGTGGCGTGGGCGGGGGTGTGAACCACACGGAGGAGCTCGGCATCACGGAGGGCGGATCCGGTGGTGGCGGCGTAGGTGGTAGGGACGGGGGCGGCGTTGTAGGTGGTGAGGGCGGGATGGGCGGCAGTGTAGTGAAGGGGAGAAGCATAGGCTGCAGGCAGTCCATAGTGGAGGGGAGCGGAGAAGCTGTAGGAGAAGCGGAGAGGAGATTGAACGCCGAGGCCAGGAGCGACTAGGACGGAGCGCTTCTTGCGGGTGTCGGGGGCGGCCTCAGCGGCGGCTGCGGCTTGGTCGAAGGCCTGTTGATGAGCGATCTTAGCGGCAGCAACCTCAGGGGTGTCCTGGACGGGTTGGGGAAGAGCCAGAGCCACAGAAGTGTCGGGAGCCACGGGCAGGTTGGTGCCAGACACGCGGAAGCCGAGGGCGTCAGCCACGTAGTGCTGAGTCTGAACCTTTCCCTCAGAGTCCACGTAGTTGTATGAGCCACGGACGACACCGAAGGCGTCGCGAGACTCAGCGCGTGAAGATGGACCACCGGCGTAACCGAAGGAGTACTGACCGATCTCGTCCTGTGCGTGATACTGGGACTGGATGGGGGCTACAGGCGCAACGGGAGCAACATTGTAGGACACGGGTGCGGGAGCGACGTTGTAAGAGACAGGAGCAGGAGCCACGGTGTTGATTACAGGTGTTTTAAGGGTGAGAGGTGCAGCTGCAGGAAGGGCGCCTGTGTATGCGTAGGGCAGCAGACCCGAATAGCCAGCATAAGGATAGGCGCCAAGAAGGCCATGGTGGCCTCCATATACGCCGTTATATGCAAGCAATGTAGCGCTGCCGCTGGCCACGAGGGCTGCCACGGAAATCACAGTCTGCAAGGAAACATTCACTTATAAGTAACATATTATTGCAATTATCGACTTGAAATGATCATACTAGTAGACACGGGTTTACATACATATACAAAGCTGTAATTCACCGTTGGTAGACTTACCAGAGCGTTCATGTTGACCCACCGTCAGGGAGCTGTCTAGCTGGAAAAGAGGCATCCGTCCCTTATATACTTGTGGACATCCTGACCATCGGTTCAAATGGAATGGGCGGGGCTCTTCCCTGCACGTGTGGGTATGCCTAAAGGCGTGCGTTTAGAGGCAAATAATAGGCCTTATTCATATTATACACATATTTTTTTGCCATGCAGCAATACTTGAAGAGTAAATATAGCAACATAAACTCATAAACAGAAAAAAAAAAGTTGTGACAAGAATAAAAAAACAAAAACAAAAAATAAGTGGATTGGTACTAACGTTACCCACTGAGAAAGTACCGGGTCTCTGCCTGAATATTTCAAGGTCTAGCAATTAATTTCATTTTTTGTTGTTGGAATGACATTTGTGGGAAATAATCAGGTATAAACATCAGAAAATCTGGACGTATGTTAGACTAAACCGTGTCCCAATAAAAAGAGCACCATTTAATCTGAGAGTCTTCGTGGTTTTCTTTTGAGATATTTGTACGTTATCAGTTGTTTTTTTTGCTTCTATTATTATAATGAAATAGTTCAAAATAAAACTTAGAAGAAGATGCTAAATGCTAATGGTTTCGTCAAGAAATATCACAGATTTGATATCCAAGCAAAATATGAAGGAACTCCCTTCTGTAACACATTGATGGAATTTAAATCTATATATGGAAAAGATCCTTGCCTTTCGCTTGAAATCGAAAGTAAAAAATATCTCAAGAAATCTTGTACAATGATATGTTCAGTCATATAGGGTCCACTTTTAAAATGTATTGATTTTTACACAGTATTGAAAGTCGCCAATAGAATTTATTTCCCCAATATCCGCTACCACAAACATATACATGTATGCACACACACACAAACACACACACACACACGCACACACACAAGTATCCGTCTGTTTTACATATAGGCTTCCGTCTGTTTATTCATGAATACATACATATAGATACCTACACAAAAGCCATTATATATCTTAACTTCTGGCATTAGAGGGAAAAATGATGCAGGATAGCAAAGTTACTTTTTATCAACACAAACTTACTAGGCGGTATCACCGTCCTTATCACTGAGTAGATAAGACATATTTTTTCTAGATGTATCTATTTAAAGACATCCAGAGCTGTCGTTTAATCTCGATTCTAAAATTCCATACGTGTGTTTATATTCAGCAAATACAGAATTGGCGAAAGACATAAGATCTATCAGCAACGAAGCATTTAAAGCTCGAAGTAGGATCGGGGTATCTTAATAATTTTTTTTGTGCCGAAAACTTATTTCTTAAAAAAAGAAGAAGAAGAAAAAAAAAAGTAATCGGCTATTCATTTATCTTGCGTTATATCCACTTACATTACACGGGTCGATCTCTATCACTATTACATGAACTTACAGTACGTACTTATAAGAAATGCCTTTGTATTTCCAATGAAGACTTCAACAGAAACAAGTCAAATACATCTCTTGCGTTGTCAAAATAATTAGTCTCATTTTTACATTTCTTCTACATTGAACTTCTACAACGAACTTCGTTCATGATTATGAATTAGTAATAGTAATGGTAATAACCATAATAATGATGATGAAGATGATGGTGATTTTGATGATGATAAAGATAATGATGATGATAATGATGGTAATTACTGGTAATTAAAAAAGATAATGATAATAAGGACAAGAGTAATGATAATGTTAGTGATGATAATGATAACAATAATAACAATGAGGAAAGATAATAATGATGATGACAATGATGTTGATAGTGATAATAATAATAATGATAATGATGTGAATGATACAACCAACAATAGTAATCATATCAATAATTCATATATTGGTGCCAATACGTACGACTGGTAAAACAACTTAAGTCCTTTAGTCCGCATTCAAAACATAGTCGGGTGTTACATGTGGTTAAATACAGGGTTATATATATAAATATAAATAAATAAATAAATATATATATATATATGTATATATATATATATACATATATTATATATATATATATATTATATAAATATATGTATATATACATATATATATATATATATATATGTATATATATATATATATATATATATATATATAATATTCCATCAATAAAAGGCAAAAGAGCCTGTTGTTAATTCATTTTGAACAAAAAAAGTGGCGAGTTATACTGTTTGGTTGTAGTAGGTAAAGAACGCCACGTTTTAGAGCTCTTTACAATGATTCAATATCATCTCTTGGTCTGCCCTGATGAATTCAATGTTTCTTATCGGCTCTTCGCGCGTTGATAATTCCCTTGATTACTATGCATATTGTATCAATGGAATAGAGTCAAATCCTCTATCCCACCAATTCAGAATGTGCTGGTAACGTACAGTACGTCGAATTCCTTATTGTAAGTCAAACACGACGATGAACCATTGTTAGAGTCTCCCAAATCTTGAGTAAATCACTTTATTAACAAAAATAGCTGCTGACTAGAGCTATAACATTACTATTTATCATTTCCTTATCTTATAACGGTTTGCGTCATTTGAAAATAAAATTGTATGTTGATTTATTTAAAAGTAAAGATTTGTTTTTCGAAAGCGTTTACTTTTAGGAAGAGTTTAAGAGAGATTTGTCACTACTGATTAAATACGACAATTGTTATATGACTGTTGGTGGATGAATTAGCGCTATTTCAATTTACTTTATGATCCGTGGTCTGTCTGATGAAGAGATAATACATCATATGAAAGAATATTTTGTGTAAATTATGCATGCATGTGCGTTTGATTATTTACATGCATGT
>NW_028234415.1:7154012-7159012 GCF_977035675.1 Penaeus japonicus | reverse complement strand
AATGTCTTAATTGAATGATCTGATGACAGTCACCTCTAGGCATATAAACAATATCCAAAATGCAGCAGAAAAATATATTAGTGCTACACTTGCGAAGCAGACCCGATTTTTGAGCTATAGATTACGAGATGCTTTGAAAGTGTTTCTCAAAAGTCAACTGAGGATATAAAATGACCCCAATTGCTTTAAATATTCAACATTTTGTGGTCAATTATCCAAAACGAAGAAGCCAAGTTGAGGAGGAAAAAGTGCGATATGCTAGTAATGATGGAGTTGGTCTTCCTGGCATTAAGCCTCACACCCCATATATGACATACGAAGCAGCAACTACAGCTCTATTTTGAGGACAAGATATAGGAACATACAATGAGGTATCATCTGCGTAGGAAAGGATTTATTTTTCAAGATGGTTGCCCATGTCAGAAGTAAAAAGAATAGAAAAGAAGGGTACTAAGACACTACCCTAGGGAACACCAGATATGATAAGGTTAAAGACAGAAAAAAATCTATACAAACAAGTTGGGCGCGATTAGATGAAGTATGATTAAAAACACTAAAACATGATGTAATGATTCAAAAATTCCAAAAAGAAAGGAATCTTGTATTTAAAAAATACTATGTTAAATAAATACACTGTAAACAGTAGCCTGACAGCCATGAATAAGTGTAAATTTCATCAATACGCAACCCCGATTGAAAAAATAATAAAATGATAAATAATATAGTAATAATTATAACATTAATAACAGTAACAACAATAATGATGATAATGATGATGGAAATGATAATGATGATAACAATAATGATGATAAAGGTAATAGTGACGATACTAATGACAATAATAATGATAATGATAAGAAGGAGAATGCAAATGATGATAATGATAAACATAAATGATAATGATAAATATAAATGATAATGATGGTAATGATATTGATGAGGATGAGGAGGATAATGATACTGGTGATGATAATAATAATAATAACAATAATAATAATGATAATGATTATAATATTGATCATGATAATGATAATAAAGTTAATGATGATAGCAATGATAATAATGATAATGGTAATAACAATAATGATAATGAGGATGATAATAAAATAAATGATGATAATGATAATGCTAATAATGATGACAACACTAATAACAGTAGAAGTAAGGATAACAGGGACAACGATAATATTGATGGTAATATTAATATCTATCTCTACCTAATGTTTCTCAGTGTAAATGAATGAAGTCACAAGAAAAAATAGAAAAAAGACGTTTACACTGTCATAAGTGTCACCATGTATATGATTGTGTAACGTGTTAATATCGACATGAAAGATGAATCTCAAACACTGAACGTCAAAGGAGGATGAATATATGCATATCTGTATGAATAAGTATACAGGGAATACTACTAATTGACTAAGAAATCACTAATGCACAACTTGAACAAAAGAACGTCATGTACCAACAAAGTACAAACATTATAACGCTTGAAAAAAATAGGATAAAATAACTATCTGGTATAGTTGGTTTCGAAACGTCACGGTTTTTGTGTTTCGTTTTTTTTTCTCCTTGTGGCTGAGGTTCACTTTAAGATATCGACAACATGGACCTTCCCTAGATTTGCCAAAGAAAAGTGTTGGTGTTGAGCGCCGGAAGAAACTAATGTAATGAAAGAAACACTCTACGAGTTACGCTGAAGTAAGTGGCGATAGCAAGACTCTAAGGATGTATATGTATATTTTTTTCTCTCTGAACAAATGGGCGTTCAGAATATTCCTTTATCGTAGTTTTTTTTTGTCCATTAGAAAAGCAGTCATTTCTACTGTACGGAGGCACTTTTCACCTTGTATGGAATGTGGGCGTCAATACTCGAATTTGTTGATACGTTTTATGCCGCGTTTCAAAATTTAAAATATCTGAGAAATACTAGATATTTTACTATGCCTCATGTTCATAAAGATCATCATTTTACCAAGAAATACATATAAATTACTGAAGTACTAAATGTGAGAGTAATGATGATTAACTGTTGACTTAGGTATTGAGATCATGAACTGACAGGGTAAGTTGTGTAGAATAAAAAAATATATGATTTATCTCATCGTTTTATCAATTAGAAATATAGTATTTTACACTGCTTTACACGAACGCTTTTTATATTGTATGGGCTTACATGGGAAGTGTCAACACTCGACCTGAAAATACTATTAACAGCTATTATGTATCGCCAAGTAATTAGTGGCCACATGTATGCTGATTTCAATTGGCGATCAGGCGAGTGCTCTACACACCAGGCCCACACAAGTGACTGTGACTGAAAGAGTTTGGTGACACTCAGTTGAGCACGCGGTAGGAGGTGGCGTGGCCGGGGTTGTGAACCACACGGAGGAGCTCGGCATCACGGAGGGCGGGTCCGGTGGCGGCGGCGTAGGTGGTAGGGACGTGGGCGGCGTTGTAGGTTGTGAGGGCGGGATGGGCGGCAGTGTAGTGAAGGGGAGAAGTATGGAATGCAGTGTGTCCGTAGTGGAGGGGAGTGGAGAAGCCGTAGGAGAAACGGAGAGGAGAGTAGACGCCGAGGCCGGGAGTGGCAAGGACGGAGCGCTTCTTGCGGGTGTCGGGGGCGGCTGCGGCAGCGGCTGCGGCTTCATCGTAGGCCTGTTGATGGGCGGCCTTAGCGGCGGCTACCTCAGGTGTGTCCTGGACGGGTTCGGGAAGGGGACCGGGAAGGGCAGCCAGAGGGGCGACCACAGGGGCGTCGGGAGCCACGGGCAGGTTGGTGCCGGACACACGGAAGCCGAGGGCGTCAGCCACGTAGTGCTGCGTCTGGACCTTTCCCTCAGAGTCCACGTAGTTGTATGAGCCACGGACGACACCGAAGGCGTCGCGAGACTCAGCGCGTGAAGATGGACCACCGGCGTAACCGAAGGAGTACTGACCGATCTCGTCCTGTGCGTGATACTGGGACTGGATGGGGGCTACAGGTGCGTAGGGAGCTACGTTGTAGGACACAGGTGCAGGAGCCACGGTGTTGACTACAGGTGTTTTAAAGGTGAGAGGAGCAGATGCAGGAAGGGCACCTGTGTATGCGTAAGGATGAAGGCCAGAATAACCTGCATACGGATAGGCGCCAAGAAGGCCATGATGGCCTCCATATACACCGTTGTAAGCAAGCAAAGAAGCACTGCTGCTAGCCACGAGGGCCGCCACGGAAATCACAGTCTGGAAAGAAATATTTGTGCAAATGAGAAAATGAAGTCGATTAATTGACACCATAACCTCCTCATGGAAATATTTAGAATACCTAATACCTAATTTGGATAGTTACTGAAAAAAATAATGATAATCATGTTAATAATGATATTTATATTAATGGTGACGATCCTGATATTACCAAAAGAAGATTATCAAGTGTTATAATAAGGAAAATTATTTCTTGCAAATGGAATATAAGTCTTACCAGAGCGTTCATGTTGACCCACCGCCAAGGAGCTGTCTGGCGGTAATGGAAACGGCCTCTCCTTATATACCTGTCTTAACCACGACTAGGGCGTGGTCTTGTCTACTTGTTCTTCTCTACTTCTACTTCTCTGTAGACAAATCTAAACAGAGAAGGGAAATTGATGACACGGGTAGCATTGAGGTCCACATTAACTCATCAGAATCAAGACATTAAATTGAATACTACATTGTGTGTGATTCCAAGACGTTGATAAAAAAGCTACATAGAGTGTTATAATTTCATTCAATAAAGAAATCTTTAAAACGGCCTTATCATCAATATAAATTTAATCGTTGTCTATTTACGCAAAGGAACTTGGAACATATAATTTAATGAAATGTTAAAGAATAACAATAATAATAATAAGAAAAACGAAAAACAATAGAAAAAACTATATGCAAATAAACAATATACCGATGTGTCGGAAGGTAATATTCATGGTCCACAGTAAGCATTATGTAAATTACCTATGCGTTTAAACGAGGGGGAAAGTTTTATGTATCTGTAACGAGAGATGATGGCGAATAAATTAAGTAATGAAAGATAGCTATAGGGATATAAAAAGCACACACATATACATACTGTATATATATATATATATATATATATATATATATATATATATATATATATATATATATATATATATATATATATACATATATATACACATATATATATATATATATATATATATATATATATATATATATATATATATATAGATAGATAGATAGATAGATATATACATATAAATGCATCCGTATGTATAGCAAGAGAGAAAAAAAAAGGAAGAAAGAAAGAGACGGAAAGAGAGACTAATCCAACTTCATACTTCTTCCCATGCGATTAACCTTCCAATCGATAAAGCGATAGACCTTTCACTAATTGCGATATTCTAACCGAAGGTTAGAATCCTCAAAAAAAAAAAAAAAAAAAAAAAAAAAAAAAAGGTTGCAATTAGGGCCACTTAATAGAGCCTTCCTCTGGGGTTGCAAGTAGCAGCTCGTAACCGCAAGGAAGGAAAGCTTGGGTTACATTGCAAAGGTTTCCTCTATTAAGGTTTCCTCTGTTAAGGTTTCCACACATATGACTTTTGTTTATACTCTGTTTAAGAGATTAACACTGTGATTGGGATTATAATACGGTTGGAGTCACCGTTAATGATATCTATAACGAGGATTTTGAAATTGATGAAAACTCAAAGATGATGGATGATAATGACTTGGGAATGATAATCAGTACAAAGTTATGATAACAACACTTAAGAATAATCGTTTGAATAATGGTAATGGTAATGATGATGAGAAAGCAATGGCGGTGATGATAACGATGGTATTGTTGCAATGATAATTATGTTGTTGACAAATAGTGGTGATAATGATGATGATATATGAATAACGATGTGATTACTACTACTATATACAATAATTATAATGATGGTTATAATAATGATAATGATGATATAATAACAAAAGGGACAATAATGATAATCATG
>NW_028234415.1:7144012-7146512 GCF_977035675.1 Penaeus japonicus | reverse complement strand
AGGCGCCAAGAAGGCCGTGGTGGCCTCCATATACACCGTTGTAAGCAAGCAATGAGGCACTGCCGCTAGCCACAAGGGCTGCTACGGAAATCACAGTCTGCAAGAGAATATTCAGTAACTAGAGAGATATTTTTGAAGTTATACACACGATAATATCTCATTGATATAGTTATGATAAAACTTACTGTCGTAGAGCTTACCAGAGCGTTCATGTTGACCCACCGTCAAAAATATATATATATATATATATATATATATATATATATATATATATATATATATATATATATATATATATATATATATATATATATATATATATATATATATATATATATATATATATATATATATATATATATATATATATATATATATATATATATATATATATATATATATATATATATATATATATATATATATATATATATATATATATATATATATATATATATATATATATATATATATATATATATATATATATATATATATATATATATATATATATATATATATATATATATATATATATATATATATATATATATATATATATATATATATATATATATATATATATATATATATATATATATATATATATATATATATATATATATATATATATATATATATATATATATATATATATATATATATATATATATATATATATATATATATATATATATATATATATATATATATATATATATATATATATATATATATATATATATATATATATATATATATATATATATATATATATATATATATATATATATATATATATATATATATATATATATATATATATATATATATATATATATATATATATATATATATATATATATATATATATATATATATATATATATATATATATATATATATATATATATATATATATATATATATATATATATATATATATATATATATATATATATATATATATATATATATATATATATATATATATATATATATATATATATATATATATATATATATATATATATATATATATATATATATATATATATATATATATATATATATATATATATATATATATATATATATATATATATATATATATATATATATATATATATATATATATATATATATATATATATATATATATATATATATATATATATATATATATATATATATATATATATATATATATATATATATATATATATATATATATATATATATATATATATATATATATATATATATATATATATATATATATATATATATATATATATATATATATATATATATATATATATATATATATATATATATATATATATATATATATATATATATATATATATATATATATATATATATATATATATATATATATATATATATATATATATATATATATATATATATATATATATATATATATATATATATATATATATATATATATATATATATATATATATATATATATATATATATATATATATATATATATATATATATATATATATATATATATATATATATATATATATATATATATATATATATATATATATATATATATATATATATATATATATATATATATATATATATATATATATATATATATATATATATATATATATATATATATATATATATATATATATATATATATATATATATATATATATATATATATATATATATATATATATATATATATATATATATATATATATATATATATATATATATATATATATATATATATATATATATATATATATATATATATATATATATATATATATATATATATATATATATATATATATATATATATATATATATATATATATATATATATATATATATATATATATATATATATATATATATATATATATATATATATATATATATATATATATATATATATATATATATATATATATATATATATATATATATATATATATATATATATATATATATATATATATATATATATATATATATATATATATATATATATATATATATATATATATATATATATATATATATATATATATATATATATATATATATATATATATATATATATATATATATATATATATATATATATATATATATATATATATATATATATATATATATATATATATATATATATATATATATATATATATATATATATATATATATATATATATATATATATATATATATATATATATATATATATATATATATATATATATATATATATATATATATATATATATATATATATATATATATATATATATATATATATATATATATATATATATATATATATATATATATATATATATATATATATATATATATATATATATATATATATATATATATATATATATATATATATATATATATATATATATATATATATATATATATATATATATATATATATATATATATATATATATAT
>NW_028234415.1:7131512-7139012 GCF_977035675.1 Penaeus japonicus | reverse complement strand
TCATCGTATGCCTGTTGATGGGCGGCCTTAGCGGCGGCTACCTCAGGTGTGTCCTGGACGGGTTCGGGAAGGGGACCGGGAAGGGCAGCCAAAGGAGCGGCCACAGGGGCGTCGGGAGCTACAGGAAGGTTGGTGCCGGACACACGGAAGCCGAGGGCGTCAGCCACGTAGTGCTGAGTCTGGACCTTGCCCTCAGAGTCCACGTAGTTGTATGAGCCACGGACGACACCGAAGGCGTCGCGAGACTCAGCGCGTGAAGATGGACCACCGGCGTAACCGAAGGAGTACTGACCGATCTCGTCCTGTGCGTGATACTGGGACTGGATGGGGGCTACAGGTGCGTAGGGAGCTACGTTGTAGGACACAGGTGCAGGAGCGACGTTGTAAGAAACAGGAGCAGGAGCCACGGTGTTGAGGACAGGTGTTTTGAGTGTGAGAGGGGCAGCTGCAGGAAGGGCACCTGTGTATGCGTAAGGGTGAAGACCCGAATATCCTGCATAGGGATAGGCGCCAAGAAGACCGTGATGGCCTCCATATACACCGTTGTAAGCGAGCAATGAGGTGCTGCCGCTAGCCACAAGGGCTGCCACGGAAATCACAGTCTGGAAGGTAATATCCATTTAGTAGAAGCACATTTTTGAAATCATACACAAGATGATATCTCACTCATATATTCATTATAGAACTTCCTGCCGTAGAGCTTACCAGAGCGTTCATGTTGACCCACCGTCGAGGAGCTGTCTGGCGGTAAATGCGGCAGCCGTCCCTTATATACCTGTGGACATCCTGACCATCAGTTCACGGCGATGGAATGGGCGGGGCTCTTCCCTTCACATCCGGGTATGTCTACGGTGCAAATTCTGAAAGTATTGTATGACAAACTATGACAAATGAGAGTGAAGTCTATGGTTTAATTTGTTCAGAGTTCTGCATGCTGTTTTTTTTTCTAATCAAAATTGGTGAAAAGACTTTGAAACATGCAAATTATTATTTTTTTTTAAGAAGACAAAAAAGTGTATATCATGATTTATTTCCATGCAACTGACAGCTTTTATTGAAGCTTTCCATTAGAAATTGCTTTTCATATAAAATGCAGTTCTATGGTACACTAGGATACACGCATAAAGGATAATCATTCCGGTATTCTACAGTTAACTGCATATACAATATCAGCTCTACTGTTTATTGTACTCTGAATAGGAAATATATATTTACATATATATATATATATATATATATATATATATATATATACATACATATCTATCTATTTATCTATCTATATATCTATATATATGTATCATGTATGTATCGATAGCTTTTAATTCCTGATTTATGATGAATGGATTTTTGAATGATTGACCTTTTGCTATTGATGGTTTTCCTTGTAGGTGCATCATTTTCTTAAACAATAGGGAAAATATTTGATTTATTGAAAATATCATAATACATAGACTGTTACGTGTTAGCTACAAAACAGTTGAATATGAAAGTTTGAACCTTAGAACAGGGGAAATAAAATGGGTTTGCGTACGTCTACGTGTATTTGATAAGCAATGTATGTACCTTATTGACTGAAGGGAATACATTGCACTGTTAAAAAATGCGAACTCAACGCCATGAACTGAATATGGACAAGTTTAGTGAAACATTTGCATAGAGAAAAGAAACACTCTATCGAATCAGTCTAGACTCTTCTCCAGACAATAAGAACGAAAGGGATCAGATTCCATTTTGGTATTGACATCTGAAGAAAGTCAAATTAGGCGCGAAACATCACTGGGTTAATGTTTCTCCTTTCACCGTTACTATAATTGGGATGACAATAACGAATATGAACGTTCAATTGACGAGTCACTGGATATTAGTGAACATATTGACATCAACCAAGTGTCTGAAAGATATTGCAAATTTCGCTGAGATAAGTGACAATAGCATTTTTCAAGATATAGTTTGATATAGATTTATGTTATGAGATTCATTTGATATATGCATTCTGCGATTCTTGCCACAGAAGGATGGTGTGAATGGTCATTCGCCACATATTTTATTCGACAGAAATTTGACAGTTTGCCTGATGATTTCAAAATAACATTTTACATTACTTAAATAAGCTAGCATAGAAAGTGTCAAAAGTCGACTGATTTATCATTTTCGGCAGTTATTGTTATGAAACTAATTCCAGTATCAATATTTTTTTTTAAATATGACAGAGTTTTCTCATCTATCAACAATTCGTGACCTAATATTCAGGGATATTTGCAAGATTCTTACCTTGTAAAGACTTTGCTGTATTGTGAAATATAAAGATAAATGGGATCGTAACAACTTTCAAACGCTCTGTTGTGACAGACAGAACATGGAATATATGAGACAGTGGAATTGGATGAAATGTAGATAATCGATTTTTTTTGTGAGAAATAAAGTATTTTGCAATGTGATTTACATGAACACACTTACAATGTGTGACCTAACATGGAAAATGTCAAAACACGACCTAAAGAAAAGAAAGAGAGAGAGAGAGAAAAAAAAATAATCCCAGCCATATGGCTGCTGATCAAAGGTGTTGATCAGATTTGTTTTCTATTTAGTTAAAGTGTTTCTTTGTATAAAAAAAAAAAAAAAAATCAGAAAAAAAAATAGTTTAGAGGATCACCGTTTCATCAAGAAAGACATACAAAATACTTAAAACTTTTAACTGATTTGTCAAGGTTAAGATATGTAATAAATACAAGTATTTTCTCATATCGCTTTATTAATCAGAAATATAATATCTTACATTTTGATTTACATGAACGCTTTTTACAACGCGTGGACTAACATGGGATGTGTCAACACTCGACCTGAAACTGTTTTTCACAGGCATTATGTATCGCCAAGTAATTACTGGCCACACACTGCTGATTTCAATTGGCGATCAGGCGAGTGCTCTACACACCAGGTCCACACAAGTGACTGTGACGGAACGAGCCTCGTGACACTCAGTTGAGCACGCGGTAGGAGGTGGCGTGGCCGGGGTTGTGAACCACACGGAGGAGCTCGGCATCACGGAGGGCGGGTCCGGTGGCGGCGGCGTAGGTGGTAGGGACGTGGGCGGCGTTGTAGGTTGTGAGGGCGGGATGGGCGGCAGTGTAGTGAAGGGGAGAAGTATGGAATGCAGTGTGTCCGTAGTGGAGGGGAGTGGAGAAGCCGTAGGAGAAACGGAGAGGAGAGTAGACGCCGAGGCCGGGAGCGGCAAGGACGGAGCGCTTCTTGCGGGTGTCGGGGGCGGCTGCGGCAGCGGCTGCGGCTTCGTCATAGGCCTGTTGATGGGCGGCCTTAGCGGCGGCTACCTCAGGTGTGTCCTGGACGGGTTCGGGAAGGGGACCGGGAAGGGCAGCCAGAGGGGCGGCCACAGGGGCGTCGGGAGCTACAGGAAGGTTGGTGCCGGACACACGGAAGCCAAGGGCGTCAGCCACGTAGTGCTGAGTCTGGACCTTTCCCTCAGAGTCCACGTAGTTGTATGAGCCACGGACGACACCGAAGGCGTCGCGAGACTCAGCGCGTGAAGATGGACCACCGGCGTAACCGAAGGAGTACTGACCAAGCTCGTCCTGTGCGTGATACTGGGACTGGATGGGGGCTACAGGTGCGTAGGGAGCTACGTTGTAGGACACAGGTGCAGGAGCGACGTTGTAAGAAACAGGAGCAGGAGCCACGGTGTTGAGGACAGGTGTTTTGAGTGTGAGAGGGGCAGCTGCAGGAAGGGCACCTGTGTATGCGTAAGGGTGAAGACCAGAATATCCTGCATAGGGATAAGCGCCAAGAAGACCGTGATGGCCTCCATATACACCGTTGTAAGCGAGCAATGAGGTGCTGCCGCTAGCCACAAGGGCTGCCAAGGAAATCACAGTCTGGAAGGTAATATCCATTTAGTAGAAGCACATTTTAAAAATCATACACAAGATGATATATCACTGATATATTGATTATAGAACTTCCTGCCGTAGAGCTTACCAGAGCGTTCATGTTGACCCACCGTCGAGGAGCTGTCTGGCGGTAAATGCGGCAGCCGTCCCTTATATACCTGTGGACATCCTGACCATCAGTTCACGGCGATGGAATGGGCGGGGCTCTTCCCTTCACATCCGGGTATGTCTACGGTGCAAATTCCGAAAGTATTGTATGACAAACTATGACAAATGAGAGTGAAGTCTATGGATGAACTTGTTCGGAACGGTGCATGCTATGATTTTCTTACATAATTGATGAAAAGACTTTGAGCTATTGGAACTGATGCTATTTTTCAATATTCGTTTTTAAGAAGACAAGAAAGTATTTCTCATTATTAATTTTCATGTAACTAACAGCTTTTATGAAAGATTTCCATTAGAAATTATTTTTCATATGAAATGCAAATGTACCGTACTCTAGGATGCATGCATAATGGATAATCCTTCCAGTATTCTACAGTAAACTGTATATGCGATATCAGCTATACTGTTTATTGTACTTTGAGTAAGAAAAAAAATGTATATGTATCGATGGCTTTATTAATTTCTGATTTATGATGAATGGATTTTTGAATGATTGACCTTTTTCTACTGATAGTTTTCCTTGTAGGCACATTATTTTCTTAAACAATAGGAAGAATATTTGATTTATTGAAAATATCATGATACATAGACTGTTACGTGTTGCTAGCGAGAAGACAGTTGAATATGAAAGTTTGAACCTTAAAACAGGGGAAATAAAATGTGTGTGTGTACGTGTACGTGTATTTGATATGTAATGTATAAACCTTATTGACTGAAGATAATATATTACGCTGTCATAAAATGCGAACTCAACGTCATGAACAGAATATGGACAAGTTTGGTGAAACATTTGCATAGAGAAAAGAAACACTGTATCGAGTCAGTCTAGACTCTTCTTCAGACGATAAGAACGAAAGGGATCAAATTCAATTTTGGTATTGCCATCTGGAGGAAGACAAATGAAGCTCGAAATTTTACTGGGTTAATATTTCCCCTCTCACCGTTGCTATAATTGATGTGACAAGAACGAATTTGGACGTTCAATTGACGAGTCACTGGATATTGGTGAGCATATTGACATCAACCATTGCAGAGCTGAGAAAGCGAATGAAATGTCTGAAAGATATTGCTAATTTCGCTGAGATAGGTGACAATAACAAGTTTTTCAAGATATAGTTTGATATAGATGAGATATATGAGATTTATTTGATACATGCATTCTGCGATTCTTGTCACAAAGGGATGGTCATTTGCCACATATTTTATTCGACAGAAATTTGACAGTTTGCCGGATGATTTTGAAATAGCATTTTACATTACTTAAATAGGCTAGCATGGAAAGTGTCAAAAGTCAACTGATTTACCATTTTGTGGCAGTTATTGTTATGAAACTAATTGCAGTCCCATTTTTTTTCTTAATCATGACAGAATTTTCACATTTATCAGCAATGCGTGACCTGACATGCAGGGATATTTGGAAGATTCTTACCTTGGAAAGTCTTCGCTGTATTGTGAAATATAAAGACAAAGGAGATAGTAACAACTTTCAAACGCTTTATTGTGATAGACAGAACAGAATATGAGAGTGGAATGGGAGGAAATATAATCGTTTATTATTTATGAGGTATAGAGTATTTTACATTGTGATTTACATGAACACACTTGCAATGTATGACCAAACATGGGAAGTGTCAAAACTCGACCTTAAAAAGAAAAGAAAAGAAAAATCCTAGCCATATGGCTGCTGATTAAAGGTGTCGATCAGGTTTGTTTTCTATTTAGTGAAAGTGTTTTTCTTTGTAAAAAAAATAATAATAATAATAATAACAAATAATAATAGTAATAATAATGATAATAAATGAATAAAAGATTACCTCAGAGGATCAGCGTTTAATCAAGAAATACATACAAAATATGTAGGAAAGCTTTTAATTGATTTTTCAAGGATAAGATATATAATAAATACGAATATTTTCTCATATCGTTTTATTAATTAGAAATATAGTATTTTACATTGTGATTTACATGAACGCTTTTTACAATGCGTAGACTATCATGGGATGTGTCAACACTCGACCTGAAACTATTTTTCTCAGGCATTATGTATCGCCAAGTAATTACTGGCCACACACTGCTGATTTCAATTGGCGATCAGGCGAGTGCTCTACACACCAGGTCCACACAAGTGACTGTGACGGAACGAGCCTCGTGACACTCAGTTGAGCACGCGGTAGGAGGTGGCGTGGCCGGGGTTGTGAACCACACGGAGGAGCTCGGCATCACGGAGGGCGGGTCCGGTGGCGGCGGCGTAGGTGGTAGGGACGTGGGCGGCGTTGTAGGTTGTGAGGGCGGGATGGGCGGCAGTGTAGTGAAGGGGAGAAGTATGGAGTGCAGTGTGTCCGTAGTGGAGGGGAGTGGAGAAGCCGTAGGAGAAACGGAGAGGAGAGTAGACGCCGAGGCCGGGAGCGGCAAGGACGGAGCGCTTCTTGCGGGTGTCGGGGGCGGCTGCGGCGGCGGCTGCGGCTTCGTCATAGGCCTGTTGATGGGCGGCCTTAGCGGCGGCTACCTCAGGTGTGTCCTGGACGGGTTCGGGAAGGGGACCGGGAAGGGCAGCCAGAGGGGCGGCCACAGGGGCGTCGGGAGCTACAGGAAGGTTGGTGCCGGACACACGGAAGCCGAGGGCGTCAGCCACGTAGTGCTGAGTCTGAACCTTGCCCTCAGAGTCCACGTAGTTGTATGAGCCACGGACAACACCGAAGGCGTCGCGAGACTCAGCGCGTGAAGATGGACCACCGGCGTAACCGAAGGAGTACTGACCGATCTCGTCCTGTGCGTGATACTGGGACTGGATGGGTGCTACAGGTGCGTAAGGAGCTACGTTGTAGGACACAGGTGCAGGAGCGACGTTGTAAGAAACAGGAGCAGGAGCCACGGTGTTGAGGACAGGTGTTTTGAGTGTGAGAGGGGCAGGTGCAGGAAGGGCACCTGTGTATGCGTAAGGGTGAAGACCAGAATATCCTGCATAGGGATAGGCGCCAAGAAGACCGTGGTGGCCTCCATATACGCCGTTATAAGCAAGCAAAGAAGCACTGCTGCTAGCCACGAGGGCTGCCACGGAAATCACAGTCTGGAAGGAAACACAAATGTATCAGAGAAAAGAATCTAATAAAAAATTTGAAACTCGCTCACTCACAAAAACTCACTACAGCACTAGAAACATACCAAAAGCCTTCGTTTCTGAACTTACCAGAGCGTTCATGTTGACCCACCGCCAAGGAGCTGTCTGGCGGTAATGGAAACGGCCTCTCCTTATATACCTGGCGATCATCTTGACCGCGACAAGGGCGTGGTCTTCCCTTTCACAGGCGGGTCTTCTGTACTTCTGCTTTGTTAATTGCAGTCAAGACGTGTATAGGAATATGGTGAAAAAAAACTACAACACTATGCCCCCCTTCCTCCATTAATTCTCTCTCTGTATTGTTCT
>NW_028234415.1:7099012-7106512 GCF_977035675.1 Penaeus japonicus | reverse complement strand
TTTTCATTTCATGTCAAGAAATGAGGATGTCAAGAAATGAGGATTCTAAGAAATGAAGATTCTAAGAAATGAGGATGCCGAGAAATGAGGATTCTAAGAAATGAGGATGCTAAGAAATGTGGATGTCAAGAAATGAGGATTCTAAGAAATGTGGATGTCAAGAAATGAGGATTCTAAGAAATTAGGATGCCGAGAAAATATGATACAAAATAAAAGAGAATAAAAAAAAAAGAATATTAAAAAAATGAGGATTCTAAGAAATGGGAATGCAAACACAGCAGTGTGAAATGAGAAATGAACAGGTAGGAATATCACAAAATGACACCCGTATCAAACAAAGTGAAAGAATGAAGACTTAGATAATCCACTTACTTGAGATGAGTTATCGGACACCTGAGGAAAAAGGACTCAAAATTATGAAGAAGGATTGTATAAAAAGAGATGTCAATTGCGTGAGTGTACAGGGAGATGGTGTAAAATGTTAGGGAACCATTTCAGTGAACCCAAATAGGGAAAAGCTTTGAGAATTTTTATTATCATAATATTTATCTTTATTATTATTATTATCATCATTATCATCATGATGATTGATATTGTTTTTATCATTATCATCATTAATACTATTATCACTGTTAGTTACTGAATTATCATTTTCTTTGTCATTAGTACTATGATTACCGTTATCATTATCATTGCTAGTATTATCGTACTTATCATTACTGGCATTACTCTTTCTATTGTGTTATCATTAATTTTGTTACTTTTACGCTATGCTACAAAAAAGGACTCATTCCTGTTCATGAGAAAAAAAAATCTCAATAACATATGCCTAGAATAAATGGAAAATGGTCTACATATCTCTTCAGACATTGCCTTTGCTATCTGGATAAAAACATTTTTATTCCAGAACACTTCAGGTAGATGGGCTAAGCAGTTGATAATAATAAAAAAAAAATCTAGAAAAAAAAAAAAATCAATTTCTTTCTGGAATACAGAATCCTTCAAGAGCCATTCAGTATCAGCTGGAACTTTCCAATGTATTACATATATATATTTACATAGTATTTAGTATTTTAGTATTTACATAGTATTTACATAGGCGCTCACCACCTATCACTGCAGTTTAGTTCTAAAGACCCAAGTGAACGCATAGACCTATCTGGATTTATCAAAGACGGCATCAAGAAAGGGCATACATTTTCCAAATCCATTATGCTGTGCGTGGGACTAATTCATCAAGATATGCTTACTATTTCGGTATGGAAAGAGAGCTTGTAAAGAAGACTTAATGGGAAAAAAATAATACTAAGAGGCGACTAGGTGAGAGTGATTTACATTGCAGTCCCATACGTCGAGCTTCTAAATGGTTTTGTTAATTTTTGAATAACATCAGTCGCACATGTCGAACTTCTAAATGGTTTTGTTAATTTTTGAATAACTTCAGTCGCACACGTCGAGCTTATAAATAGTTTTGTTAATTTTTGTACAACTTCAGTCGAACACGTCGTGACTCTAAATAGTTTTGTTAATTTTTGTATAACTTTTGTATAAATACAGAGTACATGCACTTTTTTTTTTTTTTTATAATAGGCTGTCCAATTCAGACGTCATGTATATGAACTTTGCCCGTTTTTTTTTCACAGAAAGTAAGTTTTGATTTTTACATTTCATTTTTCAGGTCATAAAATCATCCTTTGAAGAGAATAATGGTCATGTTCTATAATTTTATAACGTAAGCAATAAAAAAGATAACCTACGATCAAATATAGTGTTATCATTATTTTTGTCATTATCATTATCAGCATTATTATAAGTACCATTCCTTTCATCACCATTACTTAAATGATTATCATCTTCATTATCATCATCATGGTTACTGTTATTATCATTATCATCTTCCAATCTTCCTCACTAAACAAAAGGAAACACAAGGAAAGAAAACAAACACGAAAGGCAACTGTTTAAAAAAAAAAAAAAAAAAAAAAAAAAAAAAAAAAAAAAAAAAAAAAAAAAAAAAACTAATTTTTCTAACTTCTAATCTTACTCATAAGGTAATTCATTGTAGTAGCGTTTCGCTTATTTTTCCTGCCCATCTTTTCTGCCATACAAACGAATAATTTGCTAAAAATGATAATGATAGAAAAATAAAAAAAAATAAACCACGAGTATTCCAGACTCTAAATTACTTACATTTCCCAATTAGCTTCGAATATAAATCAACCTAAGCTGTTCGTGACGTGAGTTTAGTGTAAATACATTTTTGATTGTGTCCGTGAGAGAAGGTATTACATCCTTCGCTAAAGAATATTGACATACAAATGGAAAGATAAATATTCATATAGATAAATATATAGTCAAATGATGTAGAGACATTAGTGGATATAGATATATGGGAAAGCAATAAAATTGTAGAAGGTTAAAAGTTCTAGGCTTCAGCGAGGGTGGTTGGTGAGAGATCTATTTACAAAGGACTTGTAGTAATGGCACAAAATAGATTACCTTGCCAGAAAATATATATCATTTGCGTGAGTACTCGGTATTAACAATGTGAAAAAGCGTTTTATGAATTTTAAGAATTCTTACATGCGTTAAAATCGTCCTTCAAATAACTCAACTTCCTTTAAAATGCACATTCTTTTCTTGTATTTTCTTCTATTCTCTCTTCGTGTCTGTTTCTCTCTTTCTGCGCTCTGCTCGTTCTCTCTTAACACAAAGCTTTCCATTATAACCACATTCGTCTATCTGTACAGAGCTGGCCTCGTATCCGTGCCGCAAAGCACACTAACTAGTATTGGAAAAATGTTCTAAAATAAAGAAAGAAACAGAGAGAAAAAAACTAAAAATAAACAGTATATGTAAAAGAATTGAACAATCAACGGGCACGCAGGTGGGGCGGGGACAGTTTGATTATTTCGTTATAATTCAATCCAATAATGTATCTCTCTCTCTTTCTCTCTCACACACACACATGACACAAGACACTATAACAATGTTGGTACAAACAGATTTGAAAAAAAAAAAACACATCTTATGGGACAAATCATGATACAGCTTTTTATCAAAGAATCCTCAAACACTTTATTCCTAAATATTTAAGAACGCATGAAATTTCACACGAATTTTGCCATCCTAAAAATACGTGTCCCATTCGCCCTGAATTTTCAACAATTTTTCTTGGCTTTTTATACTCTTATTTGCTATAAGAACAAATGTCTTTATCATTTTTTCATCTTACATTTACAAAATCGATCTCACTTATTATTATATATTTTTTTACTTTGTGTAATAATCAGTAATATAAACAACCCCTCACTAAATAGTTTAAATAGTTTCATTTCAAAAAAAAAAAAAAAAATATATATATATATATATATATATATATTCATTCAATACTCTAATTCTTTCGACGCCATCTTGATATCTTACTTATCAACATTTATTACACATCTCGCCCACTCATATCCTGCACAGCCTCGCAAAAGAAGGACAGCCATTTTTAGCTCATTCCAACACTGTATTCAAGGAGGCGCACTTCCACGGTGGAAACAAATGGGGTCTTTGGTCTTGCTTAGGATTAATTACTGAGAGTGTCAGGACGCGCACCCTGAATTATTTTTCCTTTCTCTCAGCATGGAGACTATAAATATGGTACAACACCGTTTCTTATATATTTGTCTTTTGTTCGTTTTGCATGGAAATTTTATATATTTTCGTTTTAGTTTGTATGTTTATTGTCGTTCCTCCATTCTACAAGGGCATACCCTAAGAAGGACTGCCCGTTTTCCTATGAGATGCGTCGCTGTTAGATGGCGTTAACTATCCCAAGCCGCCCCCCCCACCCCCAGACACATGTGGATGGGCGGGAGTATCATCCCGCGCCATCACTCCCGATTGTGTTGTAGCTGGGGTCAAGTCAGAGGATATTTTCCTATGCTCGTGACCCACCCACCTGTCTTCGAAGGAGTTAATAATTATAAGTTAGGTATGACCTGCATTCTAGGAATTTTGTAAGATGCTTTGATAACTTCACGGATCTATGTGGTAGAACATGTTTATGTATGAATATGCTACCGCCCTTTCTTGTCTTTTCATTCATGTTTATTTATTTATTTTTTTTTATTATTATTAGTTTATGTAATGTAACTGCCCTTTGTTTTGTACTCGTTTTGGTACTTTTAATCATGACTATTTTTTAAGTTATGAATTTTAATAATTGTATTATATTTTGTTTGAAATATTTTACGTGCTCTGGACACTGATACCTATGAAGCATTAGAATAATTAAATATATGTCTTTCAAACTTATTGTTTCATTAATCATAATAAATATTCACATCAGATATTAAAAAAAATGAAGGTGAGCACTGATGAAAATAATTTAACTATCATTTTTCCTTGATAAAGTGACCTGACCTAATAATTGGTACGTTAACAGGGTACTACAGCAGAGGTGTCAAGTGGACTGTTTATATGTCTTTCACTATAAATGAAACGTATGAAGGGCTTATCAGTATGCCTGGCATCCTTATATGCTCTCTTCCTGAACCAAACCTATGGTGTTCCCTACATCTTTCGTCTTGTAAATGGAACGTAGTGAGTGTGAACTAGTGATCATGGTAGTGCATGAGATATTTCATGCAAGCAAACCCCCCCCCCCATCTCTTCTTCTCTGCCTGTTCCTTTCTACACACCATACTATTGCATATCATGTAGTCAACTCATTATATATTACTGTTTGTGCGTCTAAATGCATCTAGATGTGTATTTATTGTTTGTGATGCTAAGAAACTATTTTTATTTTTGTTTTTGTTTTATAGGTGTGTTGTTTGTGTGCTTTCTGTGCTTGGCAATTTATTCACCTTTTCTTTCATGCCAAAGGGTAACCGTGTTAACTTTATTTTTAACTGACCCAGTGTGAGAAATATATTTTATATATATCTATATACCTATGTATATATATATATATATATATATATATATATATATATATATGTGTATATATATATATATGTATGTGTATATATATGTATATATATATGTGTGTATATGTATATATAAATACATATACATATGTATAAATATATATACATATGTATATATATATAATATATATATATAACATATATTTATATAATATATATATAACATATATATATATATATATATATATATATATAATAATATATATAATATNATATATATAATATATATATATAGTATATATAATATAATATATATAATATATATATATAGTATATATAATATAATATATATAATATAATATATGTATAGTATATATAATATAATATATATAATATAATATATATGATATAATATATATTATATAATATATATATATATATACTATATATATAATATATATATATAACATATATATAACATATATATAACATATATATATGATATATATATATATATAATATATATATACTATATATAATATATATTTAATATATATATAATATATATAATATATATATATATATATATATGATATATATAATATTAATATATATATACAATATATATGTATATATATATATATATGTATATATATGCATATATATATATATATTTATATATATATTTATATATATATTTATATATACACACATATGTGTATGTGTATATGTATATGTTAATGTATGTATATGTGTGTGTGTATGTATAAACATATATGTGTTTGTATATATGTATAAATATATATATATATACATACATATATATATATATATATATATATATATATATATATATATATATATATATATATATATATATATATATACATATACTCATATATGTATAATTATATACATATATACATATATATATATATTCATATTTATATACATATATGCATAAAAATACACACACATATATATATACACACACACAAACACATACATATCAAAGAAGCTGAAAATAGGATTGTTTTTCACGAATATCTTTTCCTTTATTTCCAAAAGGAAATAAATAGTTTGTGCTATGTCTTGCCTCACATACGAACTGTATTAATAATAGTCACGGTTGAATAAAAATCCTGACAAAATTTTATTCTAATGTACAAAATTATATTCCTCTGGTATTTCTACATCTATACATATTCACATTTGACATATAGTAATAGGATCTACTATTGTGCAAGCACGAATGTGGACGTAATTGCACACTGTAAATAAAGACAAAACATACACATGTTTATACCTTTGTCTAAATGTTAATGGATAAAAAGATTATTGGCTGTACCTCTGCCATGAAAAATTTGATGGCTGGGTGACAACAATACAGTAGGTAACTATTGAAGAGGTACAGAATGAATTGAACAGACTTTCTCTCGTTCACTCTCCCTTCCTCTCCCCGACTTTTGGGCCTTTCTTTCACTTTATCTCTTTCTTTCTGTCTGTCTCTGTCTCTCTATCTATTCTTATACTGTATATCTCTTCTCTCTTTCTCGCTCTCTCTCTCTCTGGGTCTGCCTCTCACTCACTGACTATTTGACTGCCTCGCCACCTCCTCTCTTTGCCATCTCATTTCTTTCTTTCGCAACAGTACTATCATTCACCAAAAGAGTGCTTCGAGTACATATATGATTGCGAGATAAAATTTGGAGATTACCAACGTTGAGGGAACTGCTTGAAGTAAATGCCTCGGGAGGAATGAGGTCTCTGATTGAATGCTCCTCCTTACTGACGTCCAGGGCTGAAGTGACTGCCGAAAGTCTGGACAGATGAAGGACTTTCCTCGAATCCATACGAAAAACCGGAGTTACCCTGGTTGCCCAGGATGTCGAGAAGTCCTGGACCCCCAGAGGCTGATGCCAGGAGTCCTGGAGTGCCAGAAACTGTGCCGAGACCTTGCAAAGTTGTTTGGCTGCGATTGGGGTCATGAGCGCTGCTGTCAGATGTTGGGACGACGTTTCCGCGATTGCCTTGAAGGAAATCGGAAGCCACGAAGAGCGCGACATTCCCGCTGAAGGAAGCCGGAGTACCGCTGGGAGTGAAGGACCCATGAGCGGCCACGCCTCCCTGGTTTCCAAAGACGTTACTCTGACCAGAAAAGTCGTGTGCACTCGGAAAGCCAGTGGTGTCGGCAATGCCAGCAGGCACTGCAGATGCTCTGGAACCTGGGACTGCCACGAATGGTGACTGTGCTGCGGTGCCTTGGTGGATCAGTTGGCCTTGGAAAGGAATGGTGCTGGGACTGGACACGGAACCCACGAAGGGGGTGCCACTTGGTCTAGCAACCGAGCCCTGGAAAGCTACGCTACTTGGGGTGGCTACTGCACCCTGGAATACGGCGTTCTGGAAGGATGTGGCACCTTGGTGGGCAGCATTAACTGGCTGGACCGCAAAGCCCTCGGGAACCGGAGTAGGTTGGTGAGCAAAGCTGCCTGGGAGAGTCAAGGCACTCTGGTCGGTTCCATGGTTCGTCTGAACCACAGGGCCCAAGTGAGCAAGATTTGGGTGAGCTGAAGCA
>NW_028234415.1:7091512-7094012 GCF_977035675.1 Penaeus japonicus | reverse complement strand
ACATACATGTATATATATATATATATATATATATATATATATATATATATATATATATATATATATATATATATATATATATATATATATATATATATATATATATATACATATATATGTACACACGTACACACACACATACACACACATACACACACACACACACACACACACGTACACACTTAGGGCCGTTTTTTTAAACATCAGGTTTCGGGCGTTACCAACCCGAAAATAAATTGCGTGGGGCCGGCCCGAAAACTCAAATCGATTTTTTCAAACGTCAAGGCAGTGGGGTGAGCCGGCCCCAAAACGTTTTCGGGCGGTCCGAATATTTGCAACAGTTGGTAACCCTGCGTACGCAGAAAGCGCGCCAGATGATCGAACAACCATGGCGAGCGGGAAGGATAAAACTAGTTCGCTCACGGAAAATCAGAGAAAAAATGTTGATTTCTCTAATCGCTGACCATAGTCATCGCATAGATTAAAAAATGTACGACCCTGGGATCATCAGTCGCAAGCAGCAAGCACGGAAGAGCATAACTGCCAGCTTTAATGCCATCTATACAGCAACTCAGCTAAATCGAGCTTGGGAATACATGCGCGAAACGTAAGTAATATTGAACGTTTTCTGCGTGTTTATTATATTAAACATACATATTGTGATAAAGGATAATTTATTTGAATTATATTAAGAGATTACTCATGAATAAGCACGAGGCATTAGCAAACAATTCAGGTTAGAAATCAACGATAAGCAGTTGCAATATTAGAATTATGTTTTCTCTTGTGTCAGCGTTTCATCTACATTCTTTGATATGATTCAGAATCTGCTACGCCAAATATGTGTATGCCTGTCACCCACCCACCCACACATGTAACTCTGTAGAAACAGATTTTAAAACGTTTAATCGCTATCATTTCTTCATTTATGTCAATTTCAGAATGGGTTGATGAAGGTCCTTCATTCAGACAGCAGGACTTTTCTATACCTCCTGCAATTCCAAGCCCTCTAGGACCTCCTTTACTTCCTAGAAAACCCTCTCTGCCAACAGCTCCACCACTGACCCCAGTTCCACCATCTGCCTGTGGTGAACCACCATCTCCTTCAACCATTTCATCACCTTCTTCAACAACTCATAGGAAGGGCAAAAAGAGGGACCAAATCTCAGAGAGGGAGTAATGCTACAAGGCTATTAGCCTGAACAACAAAAAGCTCCATGATGCCCAACTCTGACAGGCGAATGGAATTAGAAAGGAATTCTCCAAGTCTTGTGAAGCAGTTCGTGCATCTGCAGAAAGAGTTTCAAGTGACTTTAAAGGGTTGCAGATGAAATAATTTCATTTTTAGGTGATGCAAAGCAATATTTGCAACTTCATGGCACAAAATCTGGAAAAAACATAAATGCTGCAAAAGCATGAAATAAAACAACAAAACCTACATAGCTCTTTTATTTCATTCTTATGATAAAAGTAATCAAAAACATACATGCAAAGGCCTCTTTTTGCATATATAATTTAAATGTTTTTACTAGAAAATTCATATCCCACTAATAACTAATGCAACAGACTAAATAACATGACTTCAGACATCAAAAAGGAAAATGTAAAAATCTAGACATTTCCCAGTTAAGTAGATAACTAAATATAAGTAAATAGACAAGTCGTATTTCACACAAAAAAAGAGAGAAAAATCTGCACATAGTTATTTGCGACTTAAAAAAAAAAAAAGAAGAAAAAAAAAAAAAAAAAAAAAAAAAAAAAAAAAATATATATATATATATATATATATATATATATATATATATATATATCTTGACATCTCCTATGGTTCCATTGATAAGGAAATATTTCAAAACAGAAAATATGTCTCATCTTACTAATAAAGAATCAGAAAAAAAACACTGATTGACAAGGTTTCTGACAAGGTCTTATTTTACTTATAAACAATGATAAGGTAAATGATTGATATGACGGTTCCTGATACCAAAAATAATTACTGCAATTTACTATAAGCAATTCTTTTTAATATACAGGTAATATAAAGTAAGTAGAAATATGCTTAAAGTGGAAATTAATGATTCATCCAGAAATTCTCTGACTGCTAAGCCATCCTAAAACCATTGTTCACAAACATTTTCTGACATCAAACCCTAAACGATTATCATTATTTTCGCAGTGTACTGCATCATGCTCTCAGTTCATATGTGTCTTCTTCTTTGGCAATATCAATATTCTCAGTTGTGGCTAGATTATGCAACATAACACAAGCTGCAACCTATTAAAAATAAAAGAAAATATGTATCAGCACCATAGTTTAAATTCCACACACCCATACATTAGTATATAGTATTTTATATCATATTTATACTAATAATATTTTGTATAACCAGCATTATTTTGAAAGAAGAATAATTACCTCTGCCATCTCTTGCTGTGGGTAATTTTCTGCTGATTTTCTGAAGCAGGTTTCTGGTGCACTGCTTTGGCAGTTGATAACGTT
>NW_028234415.1:7064012-7066512 GCF_977035675.1 Penaeus japonicus | reverse complement strand
TCCTTTTAAGTGTTTGGTTTTGAACGGTGTAATTTAGTACATTACTTTGTTTGCAAGTATGAGCCGCACACACACAGACACACACACATGTACTGTGTTTATGTATATATTTACATACGTGTGTGTGTATTCATATATATATGTGTATATATATATACATATATATATATATATATATATATATATATATATATATATATACACTTATATATACATATGTGCACGCACACATGTGTGTGTGTGTGTGTTTGTGTCTGCATATGTGTGTGTCTCTGTGTTTGTGTAAGTGGAGAAAGAGAGAGGGAGAGAGAGAGAGAAAGGAGAGAGAGAGAGAGAGAGAGAGAGAGAGAGAGAGAGAGAGAAAGAGAGAGAGAGAGAGAGAAAGGAGAGAGAGAGAAAGGAGAGAGAGAGAGAGAGAGAGAGAGAGAGAGAGAGAGAGAGAGAGAGAGAGAGAAAGAGAGAGAGAGAGATCTGTGTAAGTGCATGCATGTGTGTGTATTTGTGTGTATATATATATACATAAGTTAGTGCGTATACGTGTGTGTGCAGGTGTTTATAAGTATTCATACATAATCATAATGAAATAACATTACCAAAACAATTACACAAAGGTGATAAGAATCAACTACACATTTACCCAACTTACATACAGAATTCACAATCCAAATCCATAATATATCAAAGACCATTGACCCCTCTTCCGCCATCAGCTAAACATAAACATACCACATAACATACCACATGAACATAAGACATACCACTCAGTTACACGATCCAGAATGAAGAAGGAATGATCTCGAACAACAACACGAGAACTAAGCAACAACTATACTCAGCAACGTGTTACGCCCTCGATGTTTCTTTGTTTTTCTTGCTTTATCTCCCATTATTACTTCAATTTAGATCTTCCTTCCTCTTTTTTTTCGAGAACTGCATTTCTCTACCTTTCTTGTCATTATCAGAGAGAGAGAGAGAGAGAGAGAGAGAGAGAGAGACAGAGAGACAGAGAAAGAGAATGAGAGAGAGAGAGAGACAGACAGACAGAGAGAGAACGAGAGAGAATGACAGAGAGAGAACGAGAGAGAGAGAGAGAGAGAGAGACAGAGAGAGAGAATGACAGAGAGAGAACGAGAGAGAGAGAGAGAGAGGGAGAGAGAGACAGAGAGAGACAGACAGACAGACAGAGAGTATGAGAGAGAATGAGAGAGAGAGAGACAGACAGACAGAGAGTATGAGAGAGAAAGAGAGAGAGAGAACGAGAGAAAGAAAGAAAGACGCAAATAAAGTCCGTTACAAAAACCACCAAACGTCAAATTCAAATTCCTTGCCACGCGTGACAGACATTCAGTCCGAGTCCCTAGGAAGGCGCTTCCTTTGTGCTTTCCGCGAATAATCCGGAAGTGATAGGACGTAGTGTGACTGACAGATGAAATTGAGGTTGGGGGAGGGATGGGGGGGGTGGTAAGGAGACCGAAGAGGTGGGGGAAGGGAGGGGGGTAGGGAGATAGAGGAGGTGGGGGGGTAGGGGTAGGAAGATAGAGGGGGTGGGTGGGTAGGGGTAGGGAGATAGAGGGGGTGGGTGCTAGGGGTAGGGAGATAGAGAGATAGAGGGAAGGGAGGCAGAAAGATAGAGGGGAGGGAGGGAGGGAGGGAGGGAGAGAGATAGAGAGGACGGGAGGGAGGGAGGGAGGGAGAGAGATAGAGGAGGTGGGGGTAAGGGAAGAGAGATAGAAGGAAGGGAGGGAGGGAGGGAGGGGTAGAGAGATAGAGGGAGGAAAGGGATGGACAATTAACTTCCGGATTACTGTGAATCATCTCCGCTATTATAAAAAACCACGAGGCTAATTATCAACGTGGCTGCACTGAAGATAGGATCCTCTCCTAAGCCCTTCTCACCGTTCGATTGCTCTGGAGAAAAAAAAAAAAACTCCTATGATTACCAAATACTTGTTTATTTCTATTTTTTATTTTTTTTGAAAGATCAACCTTCTAGAATTAAAACTAAGAAAATAAACTGATTACCAGACACTTGTTTATTTATTTATTTATTCATTTATTTATTTATTATAAAATTAAGATTAAGAAAGAAAATAAACAAAGAGAGCGTCATATAATAATAATTCAGATAGTAGGCCTATAAAATTTCCACCGGACGTATGGCAGATAGACCGAATCCCGTTAGATTGGCCGATCGCAGTAAAACGATTAGGGTAAAGAAGTGCATTCATGAGTAAGGTAATACTCCATAAATCCTTGAATTGTATTGTGTTAAAGTGCGTACCAATTAATTTTATTGTTGTGTTTTATTTCTCGTATCCTTTTTCTCGTGCACACTGTTAAGAAAACCATCACACCATCATCATAAGTAGGTTATGGTGCTGCACTCACTATACCATTGTTCCCTTATGGTGCTGTGTATCTTTTCTGATCTATTCCTTTTAATTGTAGCCTATATGACTCTCTCTTTCTCTTTCTCCCTCTCTCTCTCTCATGCTCTCTC
>NW_028234415.1:7026512-7029012 GCF_977035675.1 Penaeus japonicus | reverse complement strand
TGAGTACCTGCAGGTGGCGCTGGCGAGGCCTTGGAGTTCGAGGCCTTCCTGAAGGGAACCAGTGGCCTAGAGCCGGCCGCCCAGAACCGTCGTGATCTCTGGGGCCGGAAAGTGAAAATGAAGGCAGTGTCGAGGAGGGTGAGCCCGTACAGATTCCACGGCTTGTGTTGGAGCTGTGGCGAAGAAGGGCACAGACGCAGTGCCTGTCCCAAGGCTAAGGAAGTGGTACAGGCGGAAAATTCGGACAGGCTGGAGAAGGGGGCCGAAACCCAGCCGTCCTCGGTTCCTGGACCCCGACTTGAGTAGCTGCCGTCGACAAACAGCACATGCAGGTGGAGGACTCAGTAGATGGGAACCCATGCTGCCTGACAGTGGACACTGGGGCTGAGAAGACCCTAGTGCGGCCTGATATGTTTGGCCACTACGCGACTTCCAGACGCGCCACAGAGACTGTGGTGTCACGGGGCATTGTGTGCAGCTCAAGGGGCAAGTGGAGGCTCGTATCGGCGTGGGCATCGCGGTGCAGCGGCTGCTGATGTATGTCGCCGATGGACGTGCCATGCTTGCTGGGCCTTGACTACCTGACGCAGAGTAAGGCGTGTGTCGACCTTGGACGGAAGCTGGAGGATGCACGGTGATGATGTGTCCTTGCTTCCGAAGGTTGGCTGTGCAGAGGTAGTTACGGCTGAGCGACTGCACCTTGCCCCCAGGACAGAGTCTAGGATCCGGTGTCAACTGTCGAGAGAGATGCATGGAGTGGAAAGCATGGTGGAGCCCATTGAAAACCTGCAGCTGGCTGACGGAATAGCAGTCGGGTGGAGTCTTGTTGGAGCCAAGGATGAGGACGTGACAGATGCTGACCAAGATGAGGACAAGCATTTGGACGGTGAGGGCGATGCGACAGAACCGCTGCCCACACCACTGCGGCAACCCCGGCAAGAGCGAAGAAAGCCGGGCTGGATGAAAGATTTTTATGTTGTTTCTGAGAACTAATTTACCATTATGTTTTCTTTTGTTTTGAAAGAATTTTGTTTGTTTCTGAGGAAGGATTTTCTTTATGTTTCCTGTTGTTTATTTCATGTTTAGGTATGTCAGAGCAGACGGGTCGTCTGCTTGATAGGGGGGGGATAGTGCTACGCCAGTGGGTCTTTGTCTCTGTGCGAAACATGTGTTCCTAATGCGCGGAAGGAACGAGGCCAGGACAGACGCAGTTAGCTGCTGCCCCTGGGAAGACCTCGCGTGTGACCCTTGTGACCTGATATACTTTGTGTTGCCCTGTTATAAGCTGTATTGTGCAGTGTGATGTGCTGCTTTCCCCCCTGTATGGTGCCTATAGAAAAGTGTACGGGTAAATAACTAGTGTAAATAAAGGAAAGACGGTTATTGTGTGTTTATTTCGTGCCCTGCCTTGCCACGTGGTGTGGCCCCTCGTGGTGTACTGGGACGCTGTGGTGTTCGGTGCCTCTTGGAGCTGTTCTGTGTTCACGACCCTGTGTTTAGCACGCCGTCTGCCTAGCCTGCCTCGTGTTGGTGGCAGATAGACGAGGTGGCCGGCGTAACAATATATATTTACATATGTATATGGATATGTACATATATATTCACATATATATATATATATATATATATATATATATATATATATATAGAGAGAGAGAGAGAGAGAGAGAGAGAGAGAGAGAGAGAGAGAGACAGACAGAGAGAGTGAGTGACAGAGAAAGAGAGAGTGAATCTGGTTCCATCTGGTTCATAGAAAGATATATAATTAGATGGAAAGAGAGAGAGAGATAGAGGAAGAGAGAGAGAGAGAGAGAGAGAGAGAGAGAGAGAGAGAGAGAGAGAGAGAGAGAGAGAGAGAGAGAGAGAGAGAGAGAGAGAAGAGAGAGAGAGAAGAGAGAAGAAAAGAGAGAGAGAGAGAGAGAGAGAGAGAGAGAGAGAGAGAGAGAGAGAGAGAGAGAGAGAGAGAGAGAGAGAGAGAGAGATTTGATTTTGATAAGTTTATATATATAGAGAGAGAGTTTAAGGAAGGTCTGAATGGACCTCTACGTATATATGCTAGACTATATAAGCAAAGACTAGAGTGACATGAAAGATATAGAATACATTGATGATTGCATTATATAGAATACGATAGCTAAAGCATACATGTGCATATGATAATCGATAGAGATAATAGCAATTACAACAGACATGATGCAAATATAAAAGGTTATTTCAAGGTTACATCTCTCCCTGGTTTCATACTGATGGTCTCCTTCATAATGAAATATTTCTAAAATCTGGTGTAGCTAACTAAGGATAATAGGAAAATTGCATAGGAAAAGGAATAAGAGAAAATGTTTATCACCAAGTATGAGTAATGCAGAATGTTAACATAGGATGGGACAATGTATGTGACATCGTGACCTATAGATTTGTCAATTATATGAGTAACAACCAGAATGAAATGAAAGATACAAATTACATTGATGATTGCATCATATAGAATACGATAGCAAAT
>NW_028234415.1:6999012-7004012 GCF_977035675.1 Penaeus japonicus | reverse complement strand
CCTAGAAATACAAATCAGCAAAATCAAAGAATGGAAAGAAAGAACGAAAAGAGGAAATATAACGAAATATGATAACTGATGATAACTGATCTCCTCATTACCCCCCCCCCCCCCCTCATCATGACCTCATGACCCGAACTAATTTAATCACACCATGTTCCCCTCCCAGCCTAGAAATAAAAATCATCAAAACCAAAGAATGAAAAAAAAGAACGAAAAGAAGACGAAATATAACGAAATATGATAAATCAGCTGTCAAGACACCTCGCCTGATAGAGTTAGGCTTTCCCTCCTGACACTTAGCTAAGAGCTTTGACGTCGCTAAATAGATTCCAGGGTGTCGATCGCAGCGCTAAAGAACGGGCGATAGATAGTAGGGAGACGCGATAAGAAGCGGGTGAGATAGAAATATGAAAATGGATGTTGGGTCTGGGAGGGAGGGCTGGGAGGGGGAAGGTGGGAGGGGGGGACACTGAAATGAACGTCAGTCATGTGGGAAGGAGAGGGGGGGGGGGTGTTATTCTCGTTCTCCCACAATTATTCTTATTGTTTCTTCATCTTTATTCTCTAAAATCATCAGCTTTATCTTCTGCACCCCCATTATTTTTTTTTTACACCTCTTCTTCCATATATTCATCATCTTTGACATCTTTGTCATTACAACCATTTAGCCATTAGTATTATTATCATCATTATGATCATCATCGTGATCATTATTATCAGTATCCTCGTTATCCTTATCATCCTTATCATTATCATAATCATTATCATCATCACCGTTATCATCTCCATCATCATTGTTGTTTTCATCATCAAAGATAAACATTCATCATTATCATTATCATTTTTTCTCTTGTTCTCTCTCTCCCTCTATTTCATCCCTTTCTATGTCTTCCAATCTTCTCATCACTTTTGCTTCTCTCACTTTAGCTCTCTCTCTCTCTCTCTCTCTCTCTCTCTCTCTCACTCTGTTTGTCTGTTTGTCTCCCTCTCTCTCTAACCTCCCCTCCCCTCTCTCTCATCCATTGTCTCTATCTATCTGTCTTTTTTTCTCCCGTTTTCTGTGTATCTCTTTCACTATCTGTCTCAGTCACTCACTCACTCACTCTGTAACTCCACCCCTCTCTCTCTCGTTCTCTCCCTCACTCACTCTCTCACTCATTAATCAATTCACACACTCACTCCCTCTCTCTCTCTCCTTCTCCCAAATCCTCCTCCTTCTTCCCTCCCTCAGTTCCCTGTACGTCCATGTGTGTGTACATGAAGATAACTCGTGTATGTAAGTGTCGAGCGGTTCGGAATAGCCTCGACACCCATCCAGTGCAAGGAACTAGTAAGCATTTCAAAATAAGTTTACAAATTTAGCTGAGGAAAAGAGACACGCAGAGAGAGAGAAGACTCACGGTTATGAGGAGAGAGACACAACGAGGAAGATGAGTAAGGTAATAAAGATGGAAGATATATATATAAACAAGAGGAGGAAGAAACCGGAGCAGCAACATATAATTGCAGACTGGTAGAGAGCTTGCAAGAACTTGGTTTAATTGCACGTTGCAGCCTCAGCGCCCGGAATCCACCTGCAAGTATAACGCGCGGCTCTCACTCGCAGCCGATTTCATGTCCAAGACGTAAAAACAAAGTTAGGCGAGAGGAAGTGCCGGAATGGCTTCTTTCCGAAACTTGAATCATCTGCTGAACGGGCCAGAGAAATTAGCGTGCGGCCAACTTTCTGTTTCTATTCTTCTTCTGCTTCTTCTTCTGTTTTTTTTTCCTCTCTCTCTCTCCACTTCCTTCTCTTGCTCTTTCTTTCTTTCTTACTTCTTCTTCTTCTTCTGCCTTTTACTTTTTTCCCGTATTTTTGTGTCATTTTTTGTCCTTCGTCTTTTCTTATTTTTCGACTTCTCTTCATATTCATACTCTTTGTCTTTCATTAAATTTATTTTTCTTTTTTTTCCTCTTCTTTTTTCTTTTTTATTTCATCATTCCTTTTCTCTTCTTCTCCTTCTCCTCTTACTCCTTCTCTTTCTTCTTTGTTCCACACTACCATGCCTCATTGGGAGAGAGACACGGGCCACTAATTCGAAACTTGGAGGCGAATCCCTTAGATTTCACCCATTATATATATGTATATACAGTATATATATATATATATATATATATATATATATATATATACATATATATATATGTGTGTGTGTGTGTGTGTGTGTGTGTGTGTGTGTGTGTGTGTGTGCATTGCTTAGTGCAAATAGCCACGAAGTTAAAATGCCAAATGAAACGTTATACATTTATGAGGACATTATTGTTATTATCATTATCACCATTATTTTTTATCATTATTATCATTGATATTAAAATCATTATCACTATCGTCACTAATATCATCATCATCATGGTTGATATCATTATCATTGTAATCATAATCATCAGCATTATGATTATTACTATAATCATCATCATCATCATCATCGTCATCATCATCACCATCATCATTATCATCATCATCATCACCACCATTATCATTATTACCATCGTCATCCTCCTCCTCATCTTCACCATCCTCATCATCATCACCATCATCATTATCACCATCATCCTCATCATCTCCATCCTCATTATCATCCTCATCATCACCACCCTCATCATTATCACCATCATCATCACCATCTTCATTATCATCTTCACCATCATCATCATCACCATCTCCATCCTCATTATCATCATCATCATCACCACCATCATCATTATCACTACCATCATCACCATCATCATGATCATCACCATCATCCTTATCATCATCATCATGATCATCATCATTATCATCATGATCATCACCACCATCATCATTATCATCCTCATCATCACCATCATCATCATCATCTCCATCCTCATTATCATCATCATCATCACCACCATCATCATCACCACCATCATCATCATCATCATCATCATCACCACCATCATCACCATCATCATCATCATCATCATCACCACCATCATCACCATCATCATCACCATCATCATCATCGTCGACATTATCACCACCATTATCATATAAAAGCTGAAACAAAGGAGAGAAAAAAGGAAAAGTTTTGAATGAGTTTTGCATTTGAATTTTGATATTCTCTCCAGCCGTACCTTGCATTCCATATTCTGATGAGCTGAGAATAAATTTAGTACGCTGAGAATATAGTTATCTTAAACGCTTCGCTAAAAGAAAGAAAGAAAGAAAGAAAGAAAGAACAAAATATATATATAATGATAAAAATTCTCTGGTAACTAAAAGCGATAATCCGAAAAGTCGGTTTGAATGAGAGAGAGAGAGAGAGAGAGAGAGAGAGAGAGATGGAGGAGAGAGTAGGCGAGGAAAGCGAGAAGAGAGATGAAAGCGAAGAGAGAGGAATGAGGGAGAGAGAGGAGAGAGAAGAGAGGAGAGAGATGAGAGTAGTTTGAGGGTAGACTAAGGAGTGAATGAGAGAGAGAGAGAAAGAGAGAGAGAGAGAGAGACAGAAAGAGAGAGAGAAAAAAAATCATATCACAATATCCTATCACAATATCCTACAGGGTTAAAACTCTTACTACATCCCCAGTGGTCACAGACGCAGATGCAAAGACAGAAACCCACAAACAAAAACAAACAGGAGTGCACAAACACACGCATCAAACACTAGCAGATAGATACACTTTCACACACGATTGTATTTGAATAACCTTTGATGAAGGTTAAGATGCAGATGAAGGTGTAAATGGACGTGTTCCTGAAATAAACATTTACACGAAGTAGATAGAGAACGAGAGACAGAGATAGAGAGATAGAGAGATAAAGATAGATAGATAGAGAAAGAGAGAGAGAGAAATAGAAAGAGAAAGATAGATAGATAGATAGATAGCGTGATATAGGTATAGATAGATCGATAGAGATAGAGATAAAAAGAAAGTGAGAAAGAGATAGATAAATATATAGATATATAGATTGATAGAAAGAGAGAGAGAGAGAAAGAGAAAGGAAGAGAGAGAGATAGAGAGAGAGAGAGAGAGAGAGAGAGAGAGAGAGAAGAAGCGATGAGAAGAGGAGAAGGTGAAGAGAGAGATGGTTATGTAGAGAGAGAGAGAGAGAGGAAGAGGAGAGAGGAGAGAAAGAGAAGAGAGAGAGAGAGAGAGAGAGAGAGAGATAGAGATAGAGAGAGAGAGAAAGGGGCAAGTAAAGAATAGATAGAAGGATGGAAAGAGAGGGAATAAATCATCACAGCATATTATAAACACTATTTTTCGTTATAAAAATCATCAAGATATTCTTTTCCCAATGGACCTATAGACACTCCCACCCTCCCCACCCCTCACCTCAACGCCCCCCCCCACAAAAAAAAAAAAAAAAAAAAAGTAACATAGAGAAAAGGAGAAAAAAAAACAATCTCAAAAAATAAAGGCAAGGTCTGTGTACCAGCTGACGGCGCCCCGAGAGACCGACCCTCCTCCTGGAAACCTCCAGGACAGGCCAAGATGGCTGCCAAGAGGTGTTTCTGTGTCAATATTTCGGCACTGGGAAGAGGACAAAAGAGCTGTATGCCATTCTTTCCTGGAATAATATCCAAAGCCCCAGCATTGGCCATTATTTATTCCTATTTCTTGGGCCAAAGAGATCCTGCGAAATCATTGCTGAAGCACTTTGCTGACTTTCGCTGTGTTTGTAAAGGGAATTAAAAAACGTTCCATTTAAGGAGAGGAGAAAGAAGACGGAAATGCTCGTTTTCTTTTATAAAGAATTTCGTTTTCGTTTGCGGCTGAATGAAGCGCATTCTCGGCCTGCCTCTATGTGGTTTCAGGCTCTCCATCGCAATACAAAGATTCACCATCGCCCTCGCCCCGTGCCCGCGTCCACACAGGCACTCCACTCCACACAACCTCATATATATCTTTAACGATATCTATTGCTTTATCGATCTATCGATCTATCTATTATTTTTATTTATATTATATATATATATATTTATATATTTATA
>NW_028234415.1:6982856-6990356 GCF_977035675.1 Penaeus japonicus | reverse complement strand
GGGGCACTGAAATGAATGTCAGTCATGTGGGAAGGAGAGGGGAGGGGGTGGGGGTGTTATTTTCGTTCTCCCACAATTATTCTTATTCACTCTTCATCTTCATTCTCTAAAATCATTAGCTTTATCTTCTGCACCCCCATTATTTTGCTTTCTTTTACACCTCTTCTTCCATATATTCATCATCTTTGACATCTTTGTCATTGAAACCATTTAGCCATCATTATCATTATCATCATTATGATCATCATCGTGACCATTATTATTAGTATCCTCATTATCCTCATCATCGCTATCATTATCATAATCCTCATCCTCATCGTTATCATCTCCCTCATCATTGTTGTTTTCATCATCAAAGATAAACATTCATCATTATCATTATCTTTTTTTCTCTTGTTCTCTCTCTCCCTCTATTTCATCCCTTTCTATGTCTTCCAATCTTCTCATCACTTTTGCTTCTCTCACTTTAGCTCTCTCTCTCTCTCTCTCTCTCTCTCTCTCTCTATCTATCTCTCTCTCTCTCTTTCTCTCACTCCCTCTGTTTGTCTGTTTGTCTCCCTCTCTCTCTAACCTCCTCCCCTCTCTCTCATCCATTGTCTCTATCTATCTACCTTTTTTTCTCCCGTTTTCTGTGTATCTCTTTCACTATCTGTCTCAGTCACTCACTCACTCACTTTGTAACTCCCCCCCCTCTCTCTCTCGTTCTCTCCCTCATATATATATATAAGCACACACACGCACCTATATATGTACATATATATATATATATATATATATATATATATATATATATATATATATATACATATATATATATATGTATATATATATATATATATATATATATATATGTGAGTGTGTGTGTGTGTATGTTTGTTTGTGTGTTTGTGTGTGTATGTATTTTTCTTAAACAGACATGTAGTTCTGTTGTTGGCATTTTCTTGTTATTATGCAGAATCAATCAGAAAAGAAATAAATGCCATGGGATTTCATGCCAATTTAACATATCACGGCAATAAACAGCTTATATTGTTTACCTCAAACTTTGATATTGTCACACGGACCCGTTATGAACATGTTTACGACATGTAAATAGCTATGGCTAATATTCTAAGCTGTTAATAAGGGTAATACAAATGCTTAGAATGTAAAATCGCTTTGAATTACATGTTTGTTCATTTTTCGGGATTTTTATTTTTCTTAACGACAGAGACAAAATGTAAAAAATGAAATAAAGACATAGTCGACTTATTTTTTTTTTATTTTTTTATCTATTGTTTATTCATCAATTTATTGTTCATTTCTTTATTGATTTATCTCTCTTCCAAATCCGAGCAACAAAACGCACCTAAAATGACGAATAGTTCTCAACAGCTGCTTGTAGTTCTCATCAGCTGCTTGCATAATAATCAAATACATTGCAGGGCATTGCATCACACCATTGATCCTGTAAAATATACATTCTACTCCATCAGCCCACCACTGCCAGGCACTTGTCCCTTGCAACGTGACTGTACTAGAGCAATGAGTCAGTGAGGAGAGCAGCGACCAAAAGCCTTTTCGTCCCGGCGTTTAAAAGGTCAATTGGTGAGATTTTTTTTAACCCTTTTTTGGGGGGTGGGGGGTGGGGGTGAGGGGAGGGGGGTATTATTGCATTCGCTCGACCCATCCGGTTAGCGAGATGGGCGGACTCGTGTTCGGAACGTGACACTTGGATCGAGATTAAAGCAACAGTTATCTAGTTTATTTTGATATCCGATCAAGTGTTGCCACTGATTTTTTTTTTTTTTTTACCTATCTGTTTCTTTATGGGAAAGGGTCAAAGGCTTATCTATTCTACTTACGTCTTTTTTATTATAATATAAATTGATTATTGATTAATTAATATATCTATTTTGTTTTCCTCACTCGATGGTGCTTGTGTTATTTTTTTCCCGGCCTGATGATAACTGATCTCCTCATTATACACACCCTCATCATGACCTCATGACCTCATGACCTCATGACCCGAGCTAATTTAATCGCGCCATGTTCCCCTCCCTGCCTAGAAATACAAATCAGCAAAATCAAAGAATGGAAAGAAATAAAAATAAAAAAAGACGAAAATAACGAAATATGATAACTGATAATAACTGATCTCCTCATTACACCCCCCCCCTCATCATCATGACCTCATGACCCGAACTAATTTAATCGCGCCATGTTCCCCTCCCTGCCTAGAAATAAAAATCATCAAAACCAAAAAAAGAAAAAAAAAGAACGAAAAAAAAAGAAGAAATATAACGAAATATGATAAATCAGCTGTCAAGACACCTCGCTCTGATAGAGTTAGGCTTTCCCTCCTGACACTTAGCTAAGAGCTTTGACGTCGCTAAATAGATTCCAGGGCGTCGATCGCAGCGCTAAAGAACGGGCGATAGATAGTAGTGAGACGCGATAAGAAGCGGGTGAGATAGAGATATGAAAATGGATGTTGGGTCTGGGAGGGAGGGCTGGGAGGGGGGAAGGGGGGAGAGGGAGGGGGGCACTGAAATGAATGTCAGTCTTGTAGGAAGGAGAGGGGGGGGGGTTGTTATTCTCGTTCTCCCACAATTATTCTTATTCACTCTTCATCTTCATTCTCTAAAATCATCAGCTTTATCTTCTGCAACCCCATTATTTTGCTTTCTTTTACACCTCTTCTTCCATATAATCATCATATCAAACATCCTTGTCATTGCAACCATTTAGCCATCATTATCATTATCATCATTATGATCATCATCGTGACCATTATTATCAGTATCCTCGTTATCCTCATCATCCTTATCATTATCATAATCATTATCATCATCACCGTTATCATCTCCATCATCATTGTTGTTTTCATCATCAAAGATAAACATCCATCATTATCATAATTCTTTTGTACTTTTTGTCTTTTCTTATCCCCACAACCCATTTTTTTCTTGTTCTCTCTCTCCCTCTCTTTCATCTCTTACTATGTCTTCCAATCTTCTCATCACTTTTGCTTCTTCTCTCACTTTAGCTGCCTCTCTTCATCCGAGCTCTCTCTCTCTCTCTCTCTCTCTCTCTCTCTCTCTCTCTCTCACTCTGTTTGTCTGTTTGTCTCCCTCTCTCTCTAACCTCCTCCCCTCTCTCTCTTTCATCGTCTCTATCTATCTACACTTTTTTCTCCCGTTTTCTTTATATCTCTTTTTCTATCTGTCTCAGTCACTCACTCACTCCCTCTGTAACTCCACCCCTCTCTCTCTCGTTCTCTCCCTCACTCACTCACTCACTCATTAATCAATTCACACACTCACTCCCTCTCTCTCTTTCCTTCTCCTCCTTCTTCCCTCCCTCAGTTCCCTGTACGTCCGTGTGTGTGTGTACATGAAGATAACTCGTGTATGTAAGTATCGAGAGGTTCGGAATAGCCTCGACACCCATCCAGTGCAAGGAACTAGTAAGCATTTCAAAATAAGTTTACAAATTTAGCTGAGGAAAAGAGACACGCAGAGAGAGAGAAGACTCACGGTTATGAGGAGAGAGACACAACGAGGAAGATGAGTAAGGTAATAAAGATGGAAGATATATATATATATATAAACAAGAGGAGGAAGAAACCGGAGCAGCAACATATAATTGCAGACTGGTAGAGAGCTTGCAAGAACTTGGTTTAATTGCACGTTGCAGCCTCAGCGCCCGGTTCCACCTGCAATGTATAACGCGCGGCTCTCACTCGCAGCCGATTTCATGTCCAAGACGTAAAAACAAAGTTAGGCGAGAGGAACTGCCGGAATGGCTTCTTTCCGAAACTTGAATCATCTGCTGAACGGGCCAGAGAAATTAGCGTGCGGCCAACTTTCTGTTTCTATTCTTCTTCTGCTTCTTCTTCTGTTTTTTTTTTCTCTCTCTCTCTCTCCACTTCCTTCTCTTGCTCTTTCTTTCTTTCTTACTTCTTCTTCTTCTTCTTCTTCTGCCTTTTACTTCTTTCCCGTATTTTTGTGTTATTTTTTGCCCTTCGTCTTTTCTTATTTTTCTACTTCTTTTCATATTCATACTCTTTGTCTTTCATTAAATTTATTTTTCTTTTTTTCCTCTTCTTTTTTCTTTTTTATTTCATCATTCATTTTCTCTTCTTCTCCTTCTCCTCTTCCTCCTTCTCTTTCTTCTTTGTTCCACACTACCATGCCTCATTGGGAGAGAGACACGGGTCACTAATTCGAAACTTGGAGGCGAATCCCTTAGATTTCACCCATTTTATATATATGTATATACAGTATATATATATATATATATATATATATATATATATATATATATATATATATATATATAGATATATTTTTTTATATGTATATATATATGTATGTGTGTGTGTGTGTGTGTGTGTGTGTGTGCATTGCTTAGTGCAAACATCCACGAAGTTAAAATGCCAAATGAAACGTTATACATTTATGAGGACATTATTGTTATTATCATTATCACCATTATTTTTTATGATCATTATTATCATTGATATTAAAATCATTATCACTATCGTCACTAATATCATCATCATCATGGTTGATATCATTATCATTGTAATCATAATCATCAGCATTATGATTATTACTATAATCGCCATCATCACCATCATCGTTATCACCATCACCACCATTATCATTATTACCATCGTCATCCTCCTCCTCATCACCACCATCATCCTTATCATCCTCATCATCATCATCATTATCATCAACATCATCATCATCTCCATCCTCATTATCATCATCATCATCACCACCATCATCATTATCACTACCATCATCATCATCACCATCATCATTATCACCATCATCATCATCATCATTATCACCATCATCATCATCATCATCATCATCTCCATCATCATCTCCATCCTCATTATCATCATCATCATCACCACCATCATCATTATCACTACCATCATCACCATCATCATGATCATCACCATCATCCTTATCATCATCATCATGATCATCATCATTATCATCATGATCATCATCATCATCATCATCACCATCACCATCCTCATCATCATCACCACCATCATCATCATCGTCGACATTATCACCACCATTATCATATAAAAGCTGAAACAAAGGAGAGAAAAAAGGAAAAGTTTTGAATGAGTTTTGCATTTGAATTTTGATATTCTCTCCAACCGTACCTTGCATTCCATATTCTGATGAGCTGAGAATAAATTTAGTAAGCTGAGAATATAGTTATCTTAAACGCTTCGCTACTTAATAAAAAAATAAATAGATAAAAAAAGATAATAAAAAAGGTAAATAAATAAGTAAATAAAAAAGATAAATAAAAAAATCTCTGGTAACTAAAATCGATAATCCGTAAATTCGGTTTGAATGAGAGAGAGAGAGAGAGAGAGAGAGAGAGAGAGAGAGAGAGAGAGAGAGAGAGAGAGAGAGAGAGAGAGAGAGAGAGAGAGAGAGAGAGAGAAAGAGTGAGAGAGAGAGAGACAGAAAGAGAGAGTGAAAAAAAATCATATCACAATGTCCTATCACATTATCCTATAGGGTTAAAACTCTTACTACATCCCCAGTGGTCACAGACGCAGATGCAAAGACAGAAACCTACAAACAAAAACAAACAGGAGTGCACAAACACACGCATCAAACACACACAGATAGATACACTTTCACACACGATTGTATTTGAATAACCTTTGATGAAGGTTAAGATGCAGATGAAGGTGTAAATGGACGTGTTCCTGAAATAAACATTTACACGAAGTAGATAGAGAACGAGAGACAGAGATAGAGAGATAGGGATAGATAGATAGATAGATAGAGAAAGAGAGAGAGAGAAATAGAAAGAGAAAGATAGATAGATAGATAGATAGCGTGATATAGGTATAGATAGATAGATAGAGATAGAGATAAAAAGAAAGTGAGATAGAGATAGATAAATATATAGATATATAGATTGATAGAAAGAGAGAGAAAGAGAAAGGAAGAGAGAGAGAGAAAGAGAAAGGAAGAGAGAGAGAGAAAGAGAAAGGAAGAGAGAGAGAGAGAGAGAGGAAGAGGAGAGAGAAGGAGAGAAAGAGAAGAGAGAGAGAGAGATAGAGATAGAGAGAGAGAGAGAGAAAGGGGCAGGTAAGGAATAGATAGAAGGGTGGAAAGAGAGGGAATAAATTATCACAACATATTATAAACACTATTTTTCGTTATAAAAATCATCAAGATATTCTTTTCCCAAAGGACCTATAGACACCAACCCCTCCCATACCCCTCACCTCAACGCCCACCCCCACTCAAAAAAAAAAAAAAAAAAAAAAAGTAACATAGAGAAAAGGAGATAAAAAACAATCTCAAAAAATAAAGGCAAGGTCTGTGTACCAGCTGACGGCGCCCCGAGAGACGACCCTCCTTCCTGGAACCTCCAGACAGGCCAAGATGGCTGCCCAAAGAGGTGTTTCTGTGTCAATATTTCGACACTGGGAAGAGGACAAAGAGCTGTAGCCATTCCCTTTCCTGGAATAATATCCAAAGCCCCCAGCATGGCCATTATTTATCCTTTTCTTGGGCCAAAGAACCTGCGAAATAACTTGCTTGAAGCACTTGCTGACTTTCGCATGTGTTGTAAAGGGATAAAAAAAGGTTCCATTAAGGAGAGAGAAAGAAGACGGAAATGCTCGTTTTCTTTTATAAAGATTTCGTTTTCTTTGCGCTGAATGCAGCGCATTCTCGGTCTGCCTCTATGTGTTCAGGCTCTCCATCGCACAAAGATTCACCCTCGCCCACACACAGGCGCCCGTGCCCGCGTCCACACAGACACTCACTCACACACACACACATATATATATCTATAAATCTATCTATATCTATATCTATATTTATCTATCTATCTATCTTTCTATCTATCTATCTATATATATGTGTGTATATATATATATATATATACATATATATATATATATATATATATATATATATATATATATATATGATATACATATGACATATATATATACATATATAATATATATATATATATATATATATACATATATGTTATACATATGGCATATATATATATATATATATATATATATATATATATATATATATATATATATACATATATATACATATATATGTATATAGATATATATCCCTGTATATATATATATATATATATATATATATATATATATATATATATATATATATATATGTATAGATATATACATATATATACATATATATATATATATATAATTAACATATGACATATATACATATACATATACAGTATATATCCCTATATATATATATATATACATATGTACATATATACATATATATACATATATATATATATATATATGGATATATATATATATATATATATATGGATATATACATATATATATGGATATATATATACATATATATATATATATATATATATATATATATATGGATATATATATATATACATATATATATATATATATATATATATATA
>NW_028234415.1:6952856-6965356 GCF_977035675.1 Penaeus japonicus | reverse complement strand
CTTCTTAAGGCCAATTTTACCAAACGCAACATGTTACCCAACATAAATAAAACCAATCAGATATACGAAACAGCTCCGCCCACAAATACACAAACCAATAAACCAATAAACAGAGATAAACTACCCCCCCCCCAAAAAAAAAAAAGAAAGAAACCAAACAACCAAATCAAAGAATCAAAGAAACCCATAAACACCTAAATAATCTCAAAGTCAAAACATGAGCAAAATCGTCTTGAGCAAAACTTTTTATCCTCAAGAAAAGACCAGCTCTCGATGCAACGTTGCGTGTAATTTTTAATGCCTACACTTGCCTCAAGGCTGCAATGGACCGGCAAAGCTTGCACGGTGCATTTACCAGCGCGTTGCTTTCGAAATTTTTTTTTTTTTTTTTTTTTTTCTTTTTTTAAATATATGCAGGGGGAGGGATTTAGCTTTTAGTAAATGTATATTTATATATATATATATATATATATATATATATTTATATATATATTTTATATATATATATTATATATTTTTTTTTTTTTTTTTTTTTTTTTTTTTTTTTTTTTTTTTTTTTTTTTTTTTGGGTTGGGGGGGTTGGGGAAGTGGGGGGGTTTGGGGGTAGGTGTATCTTTTTCTAGATCAATGGAGAAGATAGAGATTTCTTTTTTTTTTTTGTTATCTTCAGAAAACAATACTTGATAATGGTAGTTACGAAAAGTACTGTTAATAGTAAGGATGATAATGAGGATGATAGAAATAACAATGATAAACCAATAAACACAGATAAACTAATCCCCCCCCCCAAAAAAAAAAAAAAAAAAAAGATAAACCAAACAACCAAATCAAAGAATCAAAGAAACCCATAAACACATAAATAATCTCAAAGTCAAAACACGAGCAAAATCGTCTTGCGCAAAACTTTTTATCCTCAAGAAAAGACCAGCTCTCGATGCAACGTTGCGTGTAATTTTTAATGCCTACACTTGCCTCAAGGCTGCAATGGACCGGCAAAGCTTGCACGGTGCATTTACCAGCGCGTTGCTTTCGAATATGACTTCCTTTTTTTTTTTTTTTTTTTTTTTTTTTTTTTAAATATATGCAGGGGGAGGGATTTAGCTTTTGTCAGTGTAAGGTTATGTAATGAACGTATATATATATATATATATATATATATATATATATATATATATATATATATATATATATATATATATATTAGTTTGTTTTGTTTTTTTTTTTTTTTTTTTTTTTTTTTTTTTTTTTTTGGGTGGGGGTTGGGGAAGTGGGGGGGTGGGGGGTGTAGGTGTATCTTTTTCTAGATCTATGGACGATGGAAAGATATTCTTTTAGTTTGTATAAATCTTCAGAAAACAATACTTGATAATGGTAGTTACGAAAAGTACTGTTAATAGTAAGGATGATAATGAAGATGATAGAAATAACAATGACAATAATAAGGACCATTATAGTGACGATGAGGATAATATTAAGAACAACGATTACGATAAGAATGATGATCATCATCATTAAAATAATAACAACGATAAAAAAAGGGACATCACAATGCCAATGACGATAACAATACTAATACTAATGTTTGTAATAGTACAGATGATACAGACAGCAATAACAACTGAGCTCCAGTTGAGTGGTAATTCCTAGCAATCGTGGGTCGTTTTTGCAACACATCAACTCGTGGGTCGTTTTTGCAACACATCAACTCGTGGGTCGTTTTCGCAACACATCAACTCGTGGGTCGTTTTTGCAACACATCAACTCGTGGGTCGTTTTTGCAACACATCAACTCGTGGGTCGTTTTTGCAACACATCAATTCGTGGGTCGTTTTTGCAACACATCAATTCGTGGGTGGGTCGTTTTTGCAACACATCAACTCGTGGGTCGTTTTCGCAACACATCAACTCGTGGGTCGTTTTCGCAACACATCAACTCGTGGGTCGTTTTTGCAACACATCAACTCGTGGGTCGTTTTTGCAACACATCAACTCGTGGGTCGTTTTTGCAACACATCAACTCGTGGGTCGTTTTTGCAACACATCAACTCGTGGGTCGTTTTTGCAACACATCAACTCGTGGGTCGTTTTTGCAACACATCAACTCGTGGGTCGTTTTCGCAACACATCAACTCGTGGGTCGTTTTTGCAACACATCAACTCGTGGGTCGTTTTTGCAACACATCAACTCGTGGGTCGTTTTTGCAACACATCAACTCGTGGGTCGTTTTTGCAACACATCAACTCGTGGGTCGTTTTCGCAACACATCAACTCGTGGGTCGTTTTTGCAACACATCAACTCGTGGGTCGTTTTTGCAACACATCAACTCGTGGGTCGTTTTCGCAACACATCAACTCGTGGGTCGTTTTTGCAACACATCAACTCGTGGGTCGTTTTCGCAACACATCAACTCGTGGGTCGTTTTTGCAACACATCAACTCGTGGGTCGTTTTCGCAACACATCAACTCGTGGGTCGTTTTCGCAACACATCAATTCGTGGGTGGGTCGTTTTTGCAACACATCAACTCGTGGGTCGTTTTTGCAACACATCAACTCGTGGGTCGTTTTCGCAACACATCAACTCGTGGGTCGTTTTTGCAACACATCAACTCGTGGGTCGTTTTCGCAACACATCAACTCGTGGGTCGTTTTTGCAACACATCAACTCGTGGGTCGTTTTCGCAACACATCAACTCGTGGGTCGTTTTTGCAACACATCAATTCGTGGGTCGTTTTTGCAACACATCAACTCGTGGGTCGTTTTTGCAACACATCAACTCGTGGGTCGTTTTTGCAACACATCAACTCGTGGGTCGTTTTTGCAACACATCAACTCGTGGGTCGTTTTCGCAACACATCAACTCGTGGGTCGTTTTCGCAACACATCAACTCGTGGGTCGTTTTCGCAACACATCAACTCGTGGGTCGTTTTTGCAACACATCAACTCGTGGGTCGTTTTCGCAACACATCAACTCGTGGGTCGTTTTCGCAACACATCAACTCGTGGGTCGTTTTCGCAACACATCAACTCGTGGGTCGTTTTCGCAACACATCAACTCGTGGGTCGTTTTCGCAACACATCAACTCGTGGGTCGTTTTCGCAACACATCAACTCGTGGGTCGTTTTTGCAACACATCAACTCGTGGGTCGTTTTCGCAACACATCAACTCGTGGGTCGTTTTCGCAACACATCAACTCGTGGGTCGTTTTCGCAACACATCAACTCGTGGGTCGTTTTCGCAACACATCAACTCGTGGGTCGTTTTCGCAACACATCAACTCGTGGGTCGTTTTTGTAACACATCAACTCGTGGGTCGTTTTCGCAACACATCAACTCGTGGGTCGTTTTTGCAACACATCAACTCGTGGGTCGTTTTCGCAACACATCAACTCGTGGGTCGTTTTTGCAACACATCAACTCGTGGGTCGTTTTTGCAACACATCAACTCGTGGGTCGTTTTCGCAACACATCAACTCGTGGGTCGTTTTCGCAACACATCAACTCGTGGGTCGTTTTTGCAACACATCAACAAATCCGGGACGGTCGTGTAAGCCAGCCGAGGAAGCTTATTATATAAGCTTTGATATCTCAAGGAACGAAGGGATATCGACCACGATGCTTTGTCTGTCCGATATAATGATAATAATGATAATATTTTTTTTTTCCAGTAATGGTTATCATTATTAATTAAATAGCCCATGGAGCAAGACAACGGATATCAGGACCACTAAATACACCACAAATCTTAGTGCATCTAATCAACAAAATGCAATTGATCACTTTAAAACATTTCCCATAGCATCATCACCAACATCAATTGCAACGAAGGTAAAACTACCGTCAAAAAAAAGAAAGAAAAAAAACAAATCACCAAAATTCACACACACACACACCCCATCCCTCCATCCCCCTCCATCCTCCCCCCCTCCCCCTCTCTCTTGGGATAATATTTCACACAGATTTATCAGATTTCCTCTACGTCTCGTATTTATGCACTATGATTTCCAGAACGGTTCACGGTGGCAAGAAATTCCATTATGATTCGATGACGTGGAAAATCATCTGAGACGAACCGCCCTTTAGTCTCTATTAACTGCAGTGGCTGATCGGGAGGGAGGGAGGGGTGGAGGGCAAGAGGGAGGGAGGGAGGTTGGGGTGGAGGGCAAGAGGGAGGGAGGGAGGGAGGGAAGGAGGGAGAGAGGGAGGGAAGGAGGGATAGAGGGAGAGAGGGAGGGAGGGGTGGAGGGTAAGAGGGAGGGAGGGAGGGAGGGAGGGGGGGAGGGAGGGAGGGATAGAGGGAGAGAGGGAGGGAGGGTAAGAGGGAGGGAGGGAGGGAGGGAGGTTGGGGTGAAGGGTAAGAGGGAGGGAGGGAGGGAGGGTGGGGTGGAGGGTAAGAGGGAGGGAGGGAGGGAGGGAGGGAAGAGGGAGGGAGGGTAAGAGGGATAGAGGGAGGGAGGGAGGGAGGGAAGGAGGGAGGGATAGAGGGAGGGAGGGAGGGAGAGCGGGAAAGAGGGAGGGAGGGATAGAGGGAGGGAGGGATAGAGGGAGGGAGGTTGGGGTGGAGGGAAAGAGGGAGGAAGGGTAAGAGGGATAGAGGGAGAGAGGGAGGGAGGGAGGGAGGGATAGAGGGATAGAGGGAGGGAGGGAGGGAGGGAGAGAGGGATAGAGGGAAAGAGGGAGGAAGGGAGGGAGGGAGGGAAGGAGGGAGGGAGGGAGAGAGGGAGGGTGGGGTGGAGGGTAAGAGGGAGGGAGGGAGGGAGGTTGGGGTGGAGGGTAAGAGGGAGGGAGGGAGGGAAGGAGGTTGGGGTAGAGGGTAATAGGGAGGGAGGGTAAGAGGGATAGAGGGAGGGAGGGAGGGAGGGAGGGAGGGAAGGAGGGAGGGAAGGAGGGAGGGAGGGTAAGAGGGAGGGAGGGAGAGAGGGAGGGAGGTTGGGGTGGAGGGCAAGAGGGAGGGAGGGTAAGAGGGAGGGAGGGAGAGAGGGAGGGAGGTTGGGGTGGAGGGCAAGAGGGAGGGAGGGAGAGAGGGAGGGAAGTTGGGGTGGAGGGTAAGAGGGAGGGAGGGAGGGAGGGAGGGATAGAGGGAGGGAGGGAGGGAGGGATAGAGGGATAGAGGGAGGGAGGGAGGGAGGGAGGGAGGGATAGAGGGATAGAGGGAGGGAGGGAGGGAGGGAGGGAGGGAGGGGTGGAGGGTAAGAGGGAGGGAGGGAGGGAGGGAGGGATAGAGGGAGGGAGGTTGGGGTGGAGGGTAAGAGGGAGGGAGGGAGGGAGGGTGGGGGGGAGGGCAAGAGGGAGGGAGGGATAGAGGGAGGGAGGGAGGGAGGGAGGGAGGGAGGGGTGGAGGGTAAGAGGGAGGGAGGGAGGGAGGGAGGGAGAGAGGGAGGGAGGTTGGGTGGAGAGTAAGAGGGAGGGAGGGAGGGATAGAGGGAGGGAGGGAGGGAGGGAGGGGTGGAGGGTAAGAGGGAGGGAGGGTAAGAGGGAGGGAGGGATAGAGGGAGAGAGGGAGGGAAGTTGGGGTGGAGGGTAAGAGGGAGGGAGGGAGGGAGGGAGGGATAGAGGGAGTGTAAGAGGGAGGGAGGGAGAGAAGGATAGAGGGAGGGAGGGATAGAGGGAGGGAAGGAGGGAGGGATAGAGGGAGGGAAAGAAGGTGGGAGGGAGGTTGGGGTGGAGGGTAAGAGGGAGGGAGGGAGGGATAGAGGGAGGGAGGGAGGGAGGGATAGAGGGAGGGAGGGAGGGAGGTTGGGGTAGGGGGTAAGAGGGAGGGAGGGAGGGATGTTGGGGTGGAGGATAAGAGAGAGGGAAGGAGGGATAGAGGGATGTAGGGAGGGAGGGAGGGATAGAGGGAGGGAGGGAGGGAGGGATAGAGGGAGGGAGGGAGGGAGGTTGGGGTAGGGGGTAAGAGGGAGGGAGGGAGGGAGGGATAGAAGGAGGAAGGGAGGGATAGAGGAAGGGAGGGAGGGAGGAAGGGTAAGAGGGATAGAGGGAGGGGTGGAGGGTAAGAGGGAGGGAGGGTGGAAGGGAGGGTAAGAGGGAGGGAGGGAGGGATAGAGGGAGGGAGAGAGGAGGGAGGGAGGGAGGGAGGGAGAGAGAGAAAGAGGGAGGGAGGGAAAGAAGGTAGGAGGGAGGGGGGTTGGGGTGGAGGGAAAAAAGGAGGGAGGGAAAGAAGGTGGGAGGGAGGGATAAAGGGAGAGAGGGAGGGAGGGAAGTTGGGGTGGAGGGAAAGAAGGAGGGAGGGAAAGAAGGTGGGAGGGAGGGGCAGAGGGAGGGAAAGAGGAAGGGTAGGAGGGAGGGATAGAGGGAGGGAGGGAAGGAAGGAGGGAGGGATAGAGGGAGGGAGAGAAGAAGGGAGGGGTGGCTGTGGATATTAAAGTAGTTGGAAAGAGAGAGAGAGATAGGGTGAGAAGGGTGAGAGAAAGAGAGAGAGAGAGAAAGAGAGAGAGAGAGAGAGAGAGAGAGAAAGAGAGAGAGAGAGAGAGAGAGAGAGAGAGAGAGAGAGAGAGAGAGAGAGAGAGAGAGAGAGAGAGAGAGAGAGAGAGAGAGAAAGAGAGAGAGAGTGAGAGAGAGAGAGAGAAAGAGAAAGAGAGAGAGAGCGCATTTTTTAAACGTCAGAAGAGGAAGGGAAGAGAGGCAGTGGACATGGGGTGTGAAGGGTTAGGAGTTAGAGTAAAAGGAGGAAGAGAAGGATGGGGTTGGAGAGACTGAGGGCAGAGAGGAACAAAGGATAAAGCACAAAATAAAATACATACATACAAATACGCACACACATTCAGAAACAGACACAGACACACACAAACACACATACACACACACCGGAACAAGACAATACTTTATAGATGTAGGATGTATAAACATGAGAATATTCTTAGACGAGGAAAGATTCCATAAGTGTAGTGATAATACGGGCGGCGGTCTAGTCCATCGAAAGACCCGCGTCCCTCTGGTGGACGAAAGAGGCACTGTGCATGTCCTCTTGATGTACCCTTGTTGGAGATGGAACTCGGTGAAGACGGGCAGGTTCCACCAACGTAATCTATCACAGGAGGAACAACGTATAGCATATGTACCTTACCTGGGACGTGGAGGCTGGAGGGGGGGAGGAGGAGGAGCTGATATTGATGCCATGGTCGAAGCAGGGAGAAATTCCTCAGAGAACAGCAGACTGAAGACTGGAAGGTGAGAAGCCTGTCGGGGGGATGGGGTGGGGGTGGGGGGAGAAGGTCTGGCGCCATGAACCCATCGCTCCCTCAAGGGGATGGGGAGAGGGGGAGGGTCTGGCACCATAAACTCAACCCTCCCTCAAGGTTTCCAGGGTCGCAGAGAGCTTGAAAAGGGAAACGGCGACCCTTAACCTTAAAACCCTTAAGGGGTCGTGCATGGGATATTGTTCCCAGAGAGGTTCGTTCTCAGCCTCCCGTTCCACCCTGAGGAGCGGAGGGAAGGGGGCGGAGTCCAGAAATTCCGCGAATGAGCCAAGATCGAATGGCAGGAGACGGTGTTAAGATACCTGAACCACGCTCGAAGACGAACGGGGATGGAAGATTCATGTATATATATATATATATATATATATATATATATATATATATATATATATATATATATACATATATATATATATACACACACACATAGACACACACCAGACACATAAAAAAAAAATATATATATATATATGTACATATATATATATATATATATATATATATATATATATATATATATATATATATATATATATATATATATATATTATATATATTTATATATATAAGCACATACATATACATTATTCATACATACCTGCTTAATAAGATATTTAATAAGAGAGAGAGAGAGAGAGAGGGTGGGGGAGAGAGAGAGAGAGAGAGAGAGAGAGAGAGAGAGAGAGAGAGAGAGAGAGAGAGAGAGAGAGAGAGAGAGAGAGAGAGAGAGAGAGAGAGAGAGAGAGAGAGAGAGAGAGAGAGAGAGAGACAGAAACAGAAACAGAAACAGAGACAGAGACAGAGACAGAGACAGACACAGAGACAAAGACAGAGACAAAGACAAAGAGAGAGAGAAAAAAAAGAGAGAAGGAAACAGAATCACCAGCACTCGAACTTTCCCTTCTCAACATTCCCTAAACATCACCACTATCAGATCTCATACATCCGGGTTCTTTTCCCACAGGTAACACAAGGCCGAGAGAGGGCTTTGGTTTTCCAAATAAACGCTATTATGTTGATCCCACATAATGGATCATGTTGTTCGCCAGACCATAACATTCCAGAAGAACAGCTTAATATCCCGTGTAGTTTAGGAAAACTGAAGGAAATAGAAATAGAGAGAGAGAGGGAGGCAGGCAGGTAGGGAGAAAAAGGTAGATAGATAGAGAGATATAAAGAGATAGAGAGAGAGAGAGAGAGAGAGAGAGAGAGAGAGAGAGAGAGAGAGAGAGAAAGAGAGAGAGAGAGAGAGAGAGAGAGAGAGAGAGAGAGAGAGAGAGAGAGAGAGAGAGAGAAAGAGAAAGAGAAAGAGAGATAGAGAGAGAGAGAGAGAGAATGAGAGAGAGAGAGAATAAAAAAGTCAGATGAAAGAGAGAGAGAGAGAAAAAAAAAAGAAGACAGAGACAAAGACCAAGACAGACACCAAAACCAAAAAAAAAAGAAAAAAGAAGAAGAAGAAGAAGAAGAAGAAGAAGAAAAAAAAGAGCAAGAAAGAGAGCAAAAGAGACAGAAGAGAGAGGACACAGCGACCGAAAAAAAATCAGAGCAGGACCCGACGGAAGGCGAGCACCACAATAATCAGCCGCACGCAAGCCCCACTTTCCCGAACTTTAACGACTGCCCCGACTAGTACACTGGGTCGGCGTGAGATCTCGTTGTTTCCGCAAGGTTTCCCTCTTAACTTTTGACAGGAGCGAGTCGGCACGAGATTACGTTTTGTCAAGTATCCACAAAGTGCCATTAAACTTAGATTACGACGGAAAATTTAAAATTTCCAGTTGTAAAAGTTAAGGGGGCTGGTGGTGGAAAGAGGAGGAGAGAATGGGAGAGAATGAGATGGATAGATAGATGGATGGATAGATGGATGGGTTGTTAGGTAGGTAGTTGGATAGATAGATAAAGTGATAGATAGGTAGATGGATAAAGGGATAGATAGATAGATCGATAGATAGATAGATAGACAGGGAGAGAGAATATATATATATATATATATATATATATATATACATATATATTATATATATATATATATGTATATATATATGTATACATATATATATATATTTGTATATATATATATATATATTATATATATATATATATATATATATATATATATATATATATATATACATATATATACACACAGATTGATGCTTATCCTCTTTTCCACCCCTTTCTTAATTTTAATTCCAGAATGGAATATGTCAGATCATCGAACACGACCGACCACAAGCAACAATAGCAACTAGTCTGCAATCTCTAGAGGAAGACCCCCGACCCCCACCAAGGTGAAATGAGTCGAGTGATAATGATAATGAAAAATGATATATATGATTATGATAATGATAACAGTTACAATGTTAATTATAATGATAATGGTAATAATGGCGATTTAATGGATATGGTGATAATCATAAGATTGATATAACGATTCTGCTGAAAATAATGATAATGATGATAGCAATAACTATGATAAAAATGATGATAATAATAATAATGATAACAAATGATAATAATAACAAAGAATGATCAATACAAGACTGATTACCCTCTTCCATCACCCTGTCAAGAAACCAAGGGAAAATAAAGTCCCTAAGCAAGAGGAAAAAAAAGGAAACTTAAGTAAGGACTATGACATTTCCCTTTTTTATTTTCCTCTTCTCGCTCTCGACACTTTTCTTCTCTTCCCCTCTCCTCCTTCCCTTCCTTTATCTCTTCTCCTTTCCTTTCTCTCAGCTACTCCTCCCTTTCCTCTTCTCCTCCTCTCTCTTCTCTCCTTCTTTCCTTTCCTCTCCCTCTTTCTCTTCTTTATCCTCTTTTCCTTCCTATGCTCTTCCTCTATTCCCGCTTCACCCTCCCCCTCATTTCTCCTTCTTTCCCTTCTACCCTATCCTATCCTCCCTTCATCCTCTTCTCCTCCATCCTCTTCTCCCTTCCACTCTCCCTCCCTCCCCGGCTTCTCCCTTCTCTCCCACTCCCACCCCTTCCCTCCTGGCAACTCTACTACCCCCCCCAACCTCTCCCACCCCCATCCCTTCATTATGGCAATGGAAATAAAACTTATCCTTAAGGATCGTCTCTCTCTATCTCTCTCTCTTTTCTTTCTTCTTTTTTTTCTCTCTTCCCACTTCTTTGAACAGCTTGATTACAATTCCAGTTAATTAACTAGGGGGCGGGAGGGGGGAGGGGGTGTAGTTTTCCTTTTTATTGGGATGGGGGGAGGGGAGGGAGTTAGAGGGGGTGGGGGGGGTGGATCCATCCTCTTGGAACTTTATACTCCTCTTCGTTAATGTTCCGTTGTAAGAAACTGGAAGGATGAGCAAAAAAAAAAAAAAAAAAAAAAAAAAAAAAGAAAGAAAAAAAAAAAACATTCTCCTCCCCCTTCAAGGAAAACTACACCACAGAATGAAAACAAAATTAAATAGATTAATGAAAAAAATGAAATGTTTGAAAAAAAAAACAAGGTGGAAGTTGGTCGTATTACAGGTTCATCACTGAAGTCTGTTGGATAAATTACCGTTTTGAGTTACCGAGTATTCACCGTATGTAAGGGGGGTACTTTCAAAATTTTGAGAAACTTCAATTCTTTTTTTTTTTGTTTTTTTTTTGTTTTTTTTCTTTTAGAAGATGGAACGAATGATTGATTGAGGTTTATGTAACAAGTTCATAGGTATCAGATCATCTTTAAGAAGCTTATATTATTATCATTTTTTCAAAAGATTATAATCTGTATGATTAACTTATTCAAGAAGGAAATAAAGATACAAAAAAGGGGGAAATTGATAACATCACATATGTTGCGAATTAAAGTAATCTACAAAGTGATTTCCCAAGAACAGTTTTAAACGAGAAGTATTATAAGTATTTATTTTCCTTAAGTGCTATTTGAAGCTATATAGAGTTTGTTTACCGACAGCAATTTGTGAGAGTAAATCATAAACGTCTGGATCTATAGAGCCAGGTGTGTGTGTGTGATGCCTTGAACTCCATAATGGTGCAGTATGAGGAGCATAAAGGTGTAATGCTCCGTGTCAAATGTCTTGAGGAGGCCGAGGATGACACGGTGCATAGTCGAGGTAACTTGAAAGGTAAACAGTATTGTCAACACTGTGACTTGCAGGAGTTCTCTTGCACTTGCTATATCTGTGTTAGGTGAGGTTGCCAAGAACTGCCACCGTTGTGAGGCACCTGGCAGTCAGTTATTGCACCTGTCATGCAATACTTATGACACTTTATTACTTTATTAATTAACGAGTGATCGTTACAAAAAGAAACATAAGAATTTTACCATCATTGACGATAATTATTTTATAATAACAATAACAACCATGACAATAATGATAACAATAATAACTAAAAAAAGAATTACACTATTTCTAATACTATGCAATATTACTGTGCAGGGGTTACTCTGGAGTCCTATATTTCTGAACGAACGAAACAATTTCACTCTCATATACCTTCGGTGATTGACACCTCATATCTTACAGATATATTGTATGTGTGTCTGTTGTATTCCGGCTGAAAGTATATTCTGTAACGTGTCATATGTGCCTTTCAAAAAACAAGATTGATAAATAAAAGGCAGGGGACTTTTTTTATCATGGTAATTTCTAATTTTAGTTTTTCAATTACTCTCCTACAAACACAAACTTCATTCTGTTGAATTTGATCAACATTCTCAATTTGCCAATATATGAAAACAATGATTACATGTCATGTAATGTTCTTAGGATGATATTGATTGTCATTCGTAACATCATTACAGTCATTTGTGTTATTAAAAGTAATGCCGATGATGTTTTTTTAATACCAAACGAAACGATAAATACAATAGCAACAGTGATAACATCAACAAAAACAACAACAATAATAACAATGATAACAATAGCATGTTAATAATGATTATCATATTAACAATGAAATATTGAAGGTAATGTCAATAATAGTTATGACATTATAAGGAACTGTAGTAAATTGTAGTAAGAATTTTCATGAACAAGACTTTGAAATTTGATAATTTGATTTCCATGACAAGATTAAAAGGATATTGAAATTGGGAAAAGGAGGGTATTTACTGTATTTGTACTGAATTATGTTGATCAGAGTCTTGTACTGATTTACATAAAGGCCACTTGCTAATTAAGTGTCATTTAGTATAATTATCATGTGATGCCTACCAGCTGCAACACACACACACACACAAAAAAAAAGCTTTTCGATACCTTCACGTAACCCCATGTTACCAGGTGTGGAGAACACATACAGGGAACCATTTTTGACTATGCCGTTGA
>NW_028234415.1:6917856-6925356 GCF_977035675.1 Penaeus japonicus | reverse complement strand
AGAGAAGGGGCAGGAGGGAGAGAAGAGGGGAAGAGAAGGAGGACGAAAGGACAGAAAACGAAATAAAAAAGTAGCTGAAGAAGGTAGAGAGAGAGAGAGAGAGAGAGAGAGAGAGAGAGAGAGAGAGAGAGAGAGGTGGGGGAGAGCAGAGGCAGACAGAGAAAAGAGAAAGACGATAGAGAGAGAGAAAGAAAGAGTGAGAGAGAGAGAGACACAGACAGACAGACAGACAGACAGAGAGAGAGACAGCCAGACAGAGAACGAGAGCGAGAGCGAGCGAGAGAAAGAGAAGGCAGCGAGCGAGAGCAGAGAAATATAAACGCTGTCAACTCGCAGAAAATTCCCGCTTAATTCTCGGTCTTCCAGGGAGTTTAATCATCTTTCTATGATCTTGCAGACAGAGAATCAAGTTGTATGAAAGGGTGTTTGATCTTCTAAATGAACAAATATGGGCGACGTGGCGAGGTGGAGGAAGGGGGGAAGGGGGCTAGGGGGGTGGATGGACTGGAGTCGGAAGGGTGGTGGGGATAAAGCTGGGGTCGGGGGGGCGTGAGGGATGGGGGGGTGGGGGGTGGGGTGGGTGGGGTGGGTGGGGAAGGGGGTTGGGGGGTGGGTGGGGTTGGTGAGGGATGGGTGGGGTGGAAAGTGGGGTTGGTGGGGGGGGGGGAAGTGGGGTTGGTGGGGGGAAGGAGGAGGGGGAGTAGAGAGTGACGTTTTTATTTAATTTAATTTTTTTTTTTTTTTTTATCTTCGCGATGGAGGAAGGGGGAGGGGAGGGGGGAAGGGGAAGGGTGGGGGAAGGGGAGGGGGAGTAGGGATGAGGTGAGTTTTTTGGGGGGAAGGGGAGGGGCTGGGAAAGGAGAATGAGGGAGAGGGGAAGGGGGGCGAGAGATGTCTTGGGGTTGGGGGAAGGGGTAAGGAAGGGGTGTGTGTGGGAAGAGGGAGGGGGTAAGGGCAAGGAAAGGGGAGAGGAGGGGGTGGGAGGAGTCAGGGAAGGTGTGGAGATAGGGAGAGCGGAAGAAAGAGAAAGGAAGAGGAATGCATAATGAAAAGTACCCCAGTACCCCAGTCCCTTAGCCTCCCAGCTCCCCATGCCCCCCAGCCCCCCATACCCCCCAGCCCCCCAGCCTCCCAGCCCCTTATCCCCCAGCCCCCCCAGCCTCCCATGCCCCCCAGCTCCCCATGCCCCCCAGCCCCCCCAAGTCCCCACGCCTTCTTATCTGCGAGGAAAATCGGAGGTGCGCGACCCGAGTCAGAGGGCCGGGCCGTCGGCAGAGATCGGACCCGCCATTACGAGCCTGTTCATCAACAAGGTACACCTTCGTAACACGGGTCGGAGCCGTGTTGTGATTGAGCCGGAGGCCTGGGGGTGGGGTGGGGGTAAAGGATGGGGGGTAGGGTGGGGGATAAGGGATGGGGGGTAGGGTGGGGGATAAGGGATGGGGGGTAGGGTGGGGGATAAGGGATGGGGTAGGATGGGGGTGAGGAGTAAGGTGTAGGATGGGGAGTAAGGGGTAGGGCAGGTGCAGGGTTGGGGGTAGAGGGGTAGGGTGGAGGTAGAGTGGGGGATAGGGTGGGGGGTAGGGGTAGGGTGGGGAGTATGGGGGCAGGGGGGCGTGAGGGATGGGATAGGGGTAAGGTGGAGGAGGGGCATGGGTAGGGCCGGGGTTGGTGTATGGGGGAAGGGATGTTTAGGGTTAGGGTGGATAGGAAGAGAGGGGGGAGAGAAGTGAGAAAGGGATATGCAGGGTAGGTTGGAGTGAGGGGGTGAGGAGGGAGAGGTGGGGGGAGGGGGTAAGGAGGTAGAGGGGGGGAGAGGGTGAAGAGGAGAGTGAGGGAGAGAATAAGGAGAAGAGATAGGAGAAAAGGAGAGGAGAGAGTAGAAGAGGAGAAAAAGGGTAATGAGGCGGGAAGGGTAGAGGGAGGGAAAGGAAGGAAAAAGAGAGGGACAGGATAAGAAGTGGAGAAAGAGAAGGGAAGAGAGGGGGTGGAATGGAGAGATGGAACGATAGAGACAGATAGAGATCGAAAATAAAAGATAAGAAGGGAACGAGGCAGAAAGAGAGAGGTACAAATGGCGGTTGTTCAAAAGGCGTGGATTTTGGGAAAAGGTTCGAATGAGAAATGGGGGTGGAGCGTTTGTAAATGGGGTGGCCGGGGGGGGGAGGGGTCGGAGCGTTTGTAAATGGGGTTGCTGGGGGGGGGGGGCGGTGTAGGAAGGAAGGAAGAGAAAATAGATGATATAAAGAGGATTTGGTGGAGGGAACTGTGAACACATAAAGTAATGACTTTTGATAGCATTACTAGTGATAATGATATTGATGAAGAAGATAATAACACTATAAATAATAAAAATAGTAACAACAATAATAAAGACAATAATGTTAATAATACCAATATCAGTATCGATAAAAAAAATATAAACTGTCATCAAAACCATCACCATCAATAATCATCAATAAAAATAAATCAGTGATAACAATAATGATGAAATGATAATCAACAAATATAACAAAAAAGACATCAAACACCAAATAACAACACACAACACGAACAAGAACCAGACCCCTCCCCTCCGCCCCCCCCCCACCATCATCATAATAGCCCAACCAAAGCAAAGGCCAACGAGAGAGAAATCACCCCCCCTCCTCCTCCCCCATCAACCCCTCCCCTCCCTCCCCCTCCCCCTCCCCCACCGAACGCCAAAAGAGCATCAGAATAACACGGAGTCTCCGCGGGCGCGCGCCACAGCCCGAACGGAATAAAATCGCACACAGACAGCCGGAAACGCGATAATATAGCGAGCGAGCCGAGCCGACAATGGACACGAAGGCGGATACAGATCGCCCCCTCGGGTATGAGATTCCGTAAATAATATTCCCCCTCGAAGTGCAATAACACACAAATGGTTATTTATATCTCACGGGCGCCCGCTCGGCCGACGGAAATCTGGCATCTGGCCTCCGCCCCACTCCCCTCTCCCCCCCTCCCCCCGCGTTTGCATTTTTTTTTCTCTCTCTCGCTCGCTTAAGTCGGGCGGAATCTGGTATTAATTGGGACGCGGATTGCGCCTCGATTAAGGGAGTCCAACGCGGACCGGCCGATCCTCAACGGCCCGGTAATGAATGCAGTTAGAGGAAGCCCCCCCCCCCCCCGATAAGAGCATTAGCCGCCTCTTATCGCCGCCCCCCCCTCCCCCCTCCCCCACCCCCGCTCTCTCGGATACCCGGGAACTCGGGGCTTGCTAACCCTCATTAGGGGGGTTCCCGTGGACTCCTGACCCCTCCCTCACCCTCCCACCCACCCTCCTCCCCCGCCCAGGTCAACGACCCTTCGGCCTCGAGCCTTAGAAGGGAAGGAGGAAGACTCGGCACTTCGAGGGCGGTTGTGCTGGGTGCCAGGTCTCTCTGCGAGGTTGGCACTGATGGTCTGATACTTGCTTAGGTTGGTACTTGTGGTTCATCGCTCGGTAAGCTTGGTATTCCTACTGTGTTGCTTCAGTCAGCTTGGTACTCCCAGTGTGGTACTTCTAGCGGCTTGGTACTCCTAGTGTGGTACTTCTGTCGGCTTGGTACTCCTAGTGTGGTACCTCTATCGGCTTGGTACTCCTAGTGTGGTACTTCTAGCGGCTTGGTACTCCTAGTGTGGTACTTCTAGCGGCTTGGTACTCCTAGTGTGGTACCTCTATCGGCTTGGTACTCCTAGTGTGGTACTTCTAGCGGCTTGGTACTCCTAGTGTGGTACTTCTGTCGGCTTGGTACTCCTAGTGTGGTACTTCTAGCAGCTTGGTACTCCTAGTGTGGTACTTCTGTCGGCTTGGTACTCCTAGTGTGGTACTTCTGGCGGCTTGGTACTCCTAGTGTGGTACTTCTGGCGGCTTGGTACTCCTAGTGTGGTACTTCTGTCGGCTTGGTACTCCTAGTGTGGTACTTCTGGCGGCTTGGTACTCCTAGTGTGGTACTTCTGTTGGCTTGGTACTCCTAGTGTGGTACTTCTGGCGGCTTGGTACTCCTAGTGTGGTACTTCTGTCGGCTTGGTACTCCTAGTGTGGTACTTCTGGCGGCTTGGTACTCCTAGTGTGGTACTTCTGTTGGCTTGGTACTCCTAGTGTGGTACTTCTGTCGGCTTGGTACTCCTAGTGTGGTACTTCTGGCGGCTTGGTACTTCTAGTGTGGTACTTCTGTCGGCTTGGTACTTCTAGTGTGGTACTTCTGTCGGCTTGGTACTCCTAGTGTGGTACTTCTGGTTGCTTGGTACTCCTAGTGTGGTACTTCTGGTTGCTTGGTACTCCTAGTGTGGTACTTCTGGTTGCTTGGTACTCCTAGTGTGGTACTTCTGGCGGCTTGGTACTCCTAGTGTGGTACTTCTGGCGGCTTGGTACTTCTAGTGTGGTACTTCTGTCGGCTTGGTACTCCTAGTGTGGTACTTCTGGTTGCCTGGTACTCCTAGTGTGGTACTTCTGGTTGCTTGGTACTCCTAGTGTGGTACTTCTGGCGGCTTGGTACTCCTAGTGTGGTACTTCTGGCGGCTTGGTACTTCTAGTGTGGTACTTCTAGCGCTTGTACTCCTAGTGTGGTACTTTCTGGCGCTTGGTACTCCTAGTGTGGTACTTCTCTCGGCTTGTTACTCCTAGTGTGGTACTTCTAGCGGATTGGGTCCTCCGAGTGTGTACTTTGCGCTTGGTACTCCTAGTGTGGTACTTCTGGTTGCTTGGTACTCCTAGTGTGGTACTTCTGGTTGCTTGGTACTCCTAGTGTGGTACTTCTGGTTGCTTGGTACTCCTAGTGTGGTACTTCTGGTTGCTTGGTACTCCTAGTGTGGTACTTCTAGCGGCTTGGTACTCCTAGTGTGGTACTTCTGGCGGCTTGGTACTCCTAGTGTGGTACTTCTGGTTGCTTGGTACTCCTAGTGTGGTACTTCTGGTTGCTTGGTACTCCTAGTGTGGTACTTCTGGCGGCTTGGTACTCCTAGTGTGGTACTTCTGGTTGCTTGGTACTCCTAGTGTGGTACTTCTGGCGGCTTGGTACTCCTAGTGTGGTACTTCTGGTTGCTTGGTACTCCTAGTGTGGTACTTCTGGCGGCTTGGTACTCCTAGTGTGGTACTTCTGGCGGCTTGGTACTCCTAGTGTGGTACTTCTAGCGGCTTGGTACTCCTAGTGTGGTACTTCTGGCGGCTTGGTACTCCTAGTGTGGTACTTCTGGCGGCTTGGTACTCCTAGTGTGGTACTTCTGGCGGCTTGGTACTCCTAGTGTGGTACTTCTGGCGGCTTGGTACTCCTAGTGTGGTACTTCTGTCGGCTTGGTACTCCTAGTGTGGTACTTCTGGCGGCTTGGTACTCCTAGTGTGGTACTTCTAGCGGCTTGGTACTCCTAGTGTGGTACTTCTAGCGGCTTGGTACTCCTAGTGTGGTACTTCTGTCGGCTTAGTACTCCTAGTGTGGTATTTCTGGCGGCTTGGTACTCCTAGTGTGGTACTTCTGGCGGCTTGGTACTCCTAGTGTGGTATTTCTGGCGGCTTGGTACTCCTAGTGTGGTACTTCTAGCGGCTTGGTACTCCTAGTGTGGTACTTCTGGCGGCTTGGTACTCCTAGTGTGGTACTTCTGGCGGCTTGGTACTCCTAGTGTGGTACTTCTAGCGGCTTGGTACTCCTAGTGTGGTACTTCTGGCAGCTTGGTACTCCTAGTGTGGTACTTCTGTCAGCTTGGTACTCCTAGTGTGGTACTTCTAGCGGCTTGGTACTCCTAGTGTGGTACTTCTAGCGGCTTGGTACTCCTAGTGTGGTACTTCTAGCGGCTTGGTACTCCTAGTGTGGTACTTCTGGCGGCTTGGTACTCCTAGTGTGGTACTTCTGTCGGCTTGGTACTCCTAGTGTGGTACTTCTGGCAGCTTGGTACTCCTAGTGTGGTACTTCTAGCGGCTTGGTACTCCTAGTGTGGTACTTCTGTCGGCTTGGTACTCCTAGTGTGGTACTTCTAGCGGCTTGGTACTCCTAGTGTGGTACTTCTGTCGGCTTGGTACTCCTAGTGTGGTACTTCTGGCGGCTTGGTACTCCTAGTGTGGTACTTCTAGCGGCTTGGTACTCCTAGTGTGGTACTTCTAGCGGCTTGGTACTCCTAGTGTGGTACTTCTGGCGGCTTGGTACTCCTAGTGTGGTACTTCTAGCGGCTTGGTACTCCTAGTGTGGTACTTCTGTCGGCTTGGTACTCCTAGTGTGGTACTTCTGGCGGCTTGGTACTCCTAGTGTGGTACTTCTGGCGGCTTGGTACTCCTAGTGTGGTACTTCTAGCGGCTTGGTACTCCTAGTGTGGTACTTCTGGCGGCTTGGTACTCCTAGTGTGGTACTTCTGTCGGCTTGGTACTCCTAGTGTGGTACTTCTAGCGGCTTGGTACTCCTAGTGTGGTACTTCTGTCGGCTTGGTACTCCTAGTGTGGTACTTCTAGCGGCTTGGTACTCCTAGTGTGGTACTTCTAGCGGCTTGGTACTCCTAGTGTGGTACTTCTAGCGGCTTGGTACTCCTAGTGTGGTACTTCTGTCGGCTGGGTTGGGCTTGAAATAACAATTTTCACTGGGTTGGGCTTGGAATCTCCTCCATTCAATAGAGTTTTCTCTGTGCTAATTCGTGCGACACAAACGTTTTCATATACCCTTTCCAGACGGCGAACTCTAGCACGGTTACGATTTGCTCATACTCTTGAATGGAATGGCTATGATAACTTCTGAGGACGTGGACTAAAATACTATTACTCTAGCACTAGATGCACTTATAGAAATTCTATTACTGCATTTCCCGTTCCGATACTGTTGGCGTTTGGGAGTTGCTGTTTATATTCTTGGGCATCTGTGCTTGTGGTACGGACTTCCAGGGTCTTTCTAAGTCTATTTCTTTTTGAGTTTGTTGGTTACGGAAATTCTGTTCTGATAAAAGAGATAAGGAAGATATTACCGGATGCTGAATTTGAGTCAATTTTTATTTTATCTTTTTATTATTATTATTAATATTAATATTTTTTTTCTTTTCTTTTTTGAACAACGGTGAATTTTGATAAGATATGGAATGTGACATTTATGTACGTATGTATGCATGTATGTATGTTAGTCGACAAAATTCCCTCAGAATAAGTAAAGACAAATGATATGATGATAATAAATCAGATGATAATAACGCTAAAAAAAAAAAAACAAAGAATATATAAATACCCTTATAAACGATATCACACACACACAAAAAAAAGAAGAAAAAAAAAAAAAGGTAAAAGCACTTAATCAAGTTTACATCATTTTACGGCAAGGAATTAAGCCGCCTTCACAGTACCGCTTCTGATGACTTTTTTATAGGCAATCTCTACCCGGCGTCTCGTCCTTCACAAGCGCTCTCACCAGAGGCTTCTTTACGGCACCACTTTACAAAAGGATTTTTTCTTTTATAATTCGATGAAACTATACCGAGAAGACGTTCTTTTTGAGAACTCTCGGGTAATAGATCTCTACGGCGCCTTAT
>NW_028234415.1:6895356-6897856 GCF_977035675.1 Penaeus japonicus | reverse complement strand
CCATGGAGTTCTGGGAACAACACTAGTTATAATTCCAATGCTTTTTCTGATGATGAGATGTATTTTTTTTTCTTCTATTTTTCTTGTTTTCTTGTTTTTTTTATTGATTGATTGCATGACGGGAGTCCATTGTTTATTAGAATGACCTTTTCACTTAGTAGAATAATTGTAAGAATGATTTTTTTGATTTCCACAATCCATGGACGGAGGAAAGGAGCACTTGTCTCGAACTATGATTTTTCTTGCTTATTTGAATGCTTGTTATCTTCATCTCGCAAGATAGTTTGGGAAATACACCTGTGGTGATCTCATGATTTTCGTAAAACCAAAATCCTAATTCTTAGAATGATAAACCTCAGAGCATAATGTTAAGAATGATAGACATTCTAGCACAGTCTCTGGCAACTTGAATTTCTAAGTACACACACAGTCACACACATTTACATACATACACACACATGCAGCAAAATCATAGTATGGTGAATATATGCTTTTTTTTTTTTTTTTTTTTTAATCTTACAATTAATATCATACCTTTGGCAAATAAAGACTGGTGGTTATCAGGTGTGAGACAAAAGGGAAAGCTCCCTAGTCTCAGTTACGAACACGCACCACTTATTATGGTTATTCCTCCATGTGGATTCCACCATCCACAAACATCCGACCTCAGACGATGTCGATAAATGCTGAATGCATACATTTTCGATCTTTCTTTCTTTGTCTTTCTCATAAAAGATGTTGCAAATTTTTTCGTCTATCTCTAGATCAGCATATCCGCACACGCCCACACCCTCTTTCTTTTTTTTTTTGTTTATATGAAATTACATATATTTTTCTTGTATCTATACTTCAGCACTGTTTAGAAAAACAAATATTTTTGTCTGTGTTACAATTAATAAAACACATGATACAGGCACTAGGCATTTTATTAAGTAAATAAACAACGCATTCAAAGGGAGCGAAAAAAAAAAGTTTACGAGTTGGCAAAATTGGCAAAATGGATTTTCAGTTCCAAGAACTAAACCATTTGAAAACATAGCATATGATATTCGGAAATACTCATGAGACTAAAATGAACATGCAACAAATCTATTAAACCAGTGGTTCCATGATATGCACAGTTTCATAACGTAACTTAATAGAAAACGGGTTTGGGTGACTGATAATATTATACTTAGCACGTATGTAGCAGATACTTGTTCTTGGAATGATTTAATTATTCTTATTAAACAATGATTACTGAGTAGGTCACTTCACGCCCCCCTGGAGGAGGGTGGGGCGCCCCTTAGTTTGGGAACCACCTCTCTAGCCTGTTCGTGAGGGTTGAAATATGCAAACAGTTTTTCTTTAACTGCATTAATAGTAAGACTAATACCAAAGATCTTCTCATTAAAGATGACATCATTGTGTATACTACAAAAAGAGAAATATGCAAGATCCTAAATACAAAATTACAATTAACGGTTGTTCACGACACTATGAAACAGAGAGAAGGAGGAACTCGCTACCATGAATCCGTTTACTGTGAACATGACACTCAGAAACAAATGAGGAACTACTAAAAGATTATAAGAAAATAAAGTGGAAGGACAAAATGGCATATATAATTTGCGTGTCCGAGCAACCGTGTTCACCAGTACTATTGATATTCCGAAGGTCACTCGGGCAAGGGAGGTTTCCAAAAGCATGGAAGGGGGCAAACCTCACACCCCTTTGCAAGAGCAGTGAAAAGGCCAATGGAATTATACACCAACATCACCAACCAATATGATGTGTAAACGGCCAGACTATCAACAAGAAAACAATAGATCAAAATAAATCGGATTCAGGATGCGTTGCAAATCTCTGCTTTTTATAATTGTGTTTCTTGGATATTGCAACAGCGAGACGAGTGAAGAGTTTCGAAATCGCATTTGATAAAGTGTCACGCATCAGACTTGGATTTGGAAGCTGAACCACCAAGGCGAAAGTAAAGGGAAAATACTCAATGGCTTTCTATATGGAATTGAAGGTAGACACTCAATAAGGACACAAATAAAAAGTGAACTACCGTACGGATCAGTGTTGGCACCAATTACGTTTAGTATTCATATCAATGGTCTAGGGACAGATGTATTAGCGAACCGATGCCAAAATACAATGAACGATAGTAAATGAGGATTCCTGTCAGTGTTCAAAAATAAATTGTAAACTTGATAGAGAAATCCCTATAAATGTACAATATGGGAGAAGGACATACATCTAGAAAAAAAAGTATTATCACTAACTATATTATTAGAATATCGGAATACTAAGGAAGTACTGAATAAATTTAAAATAATTAGATTTCAAAATAAATTACTAGTTATTGAAATATTGGCATATCAAAAGAAATCATATTGACTATCATAAGGCATACTCCGGAGTGACTTGAAGTGTCATGAAGTCCTCACGTAAAGAAGCATAAATAAGACATACTCCGGAGTGCGTTGAAGCGTTACGAAATCCTCACTTAAATAAA
>NW_028234415.1:6850356-6852856 GCF_977035675.1 Penaeus japonicus | reverse complement strand
ATCACGTTCGCATTCATGGCTACTCAAAATTCACTTGCTGAAGTATAACTTACTGGAATGAGAAAATGACTAGCCTTTAGAGCGCGTATCACGGAATGCTTAGCCGCTAAGTGTGCGCGAGTGTGTGAATGCAGCCGAGGGACGGGGGGGGGGGGGGGGTATCGTGTCCCCCTCTCTCTCTCTTTCCCTTCCCCCTCTCCCTCTCTCTCCCTCACCCTACCTTCCCCCTCCCTTCCCCCTTCCCCCTCTCCTTCCCTCCCTCTCCTTCCCCCTCTCCCTTCCCTCCCTTCCCCCTCTCCTTTCCTCCCTCCCCTTCCCCCTCCCTCCCTTCCCCTCTCCCTCCCTCCCTCTCTCCCTTCCCTTCCCTCTCCCTCCCTTCCCTCTCCCTCCCTTCCCCCTCTTCCCTCCTTGAGCAACAATTTATTCCAAGGGAAATTCGGTGAAGAATTAAACGAATTACTCAGCCCTAAAATCTTGAGTTTTTATTCTCCGTCTTATAAGCGGCACCAAGAACAGGGAAAAGCGGACAGTGTTTTTGACAGTTTATTTTGGGAGGAAGAGGAGGGAACAGCGCAGGCCGTCCCCCTTGTTCTGCCCGTTTGGCTGTTAGTCTGTTTGTTTGGCTGTGGGTTTAGTTGTTTGTTTGTTTGTCTGTGTTTTATTTTGTCTGTGGATTTAATTGTTTGTTTGTTTGTCTGTGGGTTTAGTTGTTTGTTTGTTTATCTGTGGGTTTGTTTGTTTGTTTGTCTGTGGGTTTAGTTGTTTGTTTGTTTGTCTGTGGGTTTATTTGTTTGTTTGTTTGTCTGTGGGTTTGTTTGTTTGTTTGTCTGTGGGCTTATTTGTTTGTTTGTTTGTGAGTTTATTTGTCTGTTTGTTTGTTTGTTTGTGGGTTTATTTGTCTGTTTGTTTGTCTGTGGGTTTATTTGTCTGTTTGTTTGTCTGTGGGCTTATTTGTCTGTGAGTTTATTTGTCTGTTTGTTTGTCTGTGGGTTTGTTTGTCTGTGGGTTTATTTGTCTGTTTGTTTGTCTGTGGGCTTATTTGTCTGTTTGTTTGTCTGTGGGTTAATTTGTCTGTTTGTTTGTCTGTGGGTTTATTTGTTTGCTTGTTTGTCTGTGGGTTAATTTGTCTGTTTGTTTGTCTGTGGGTTTATTTGTTTGCTTGTTTGTCTGTGGGTTTATTTGTCTGTTTATTTGTCTGTGGGTTTATTTGTCTGTTTGTTTGTCTGTGGGTTTATTTGTCTTTGGGCTTATTTGTTTGTTTGTCTGTGGGTTTATTTGTTTGCTTGTTTGTCTGTGGGTTTATTTGTTTGCTTGTTTGTCTGTGGGTTTATTTGTCTGTGGGTTTATTTGTCTGTGGGTTTATTTGTCTGTGGGTTTATTTGTTTGCTTGTTTGTCTGTGGGTTTATTTATTTGCTTGTTTGTCTGTGGGTTTATTTGTTTGCTTGTTTGTCTGTGGGTTTATTTGTCTGTGGGTTTATTTGTCTGTTTGTTTGTCTGTGGGTTTATTTGTCTGTTTGTTTGTATGTGGGTTTGTTTGTCTGTGGGTTTATTTGTCTGTTTGTTTGCCTGTGGGTTTATTTGTTTGCTTGTTTGTCTGTGGGTTTATTTGTCTGTTTGTTTGCCTGTGGGTTTATTTGTCTGTGGGCTTATTTGTTTGTTTGTTTGTCTGTGGGTTTATTTGTCTGTTTGTCTGTGGGTTTATTTGTTTGCTTGTTTGTCTGTGGGTTTATTTGTTAGTCTGTGGGTTTGTTTTGTCTATGGGTTTATTTATTTGTCTGTGCGTCTGGCTATTTGTCTGTTTGGTTGTTAGTCTGTTCGCTTGTATGTTTGTTTGTTTATTAGGCTGCTTTGTTTATCTGTCTGTTTGACAGTTAATCTATTAAAGTGTCTGTCTATTTGGCTGCGTCTGTGATGACACATTTAAGTCACTGAGTTAACCATAAAAATGTTTAGTCCCTCCAGAGAGTCCGAGAAAGGAAAGGCTGGAAAAGATGGACCGGAAAATAGAAGAGCGTATAATTTTTTTTCTTCAGTAATTAAGTAAATAAATTTGTAAATAGATATGTGAATAGATATATTATTAGTAACACTAATAATGGATAAATCAAGGGCCATGCTTTATAAAAGAAAGGAATAGGGAAAAAAACAACAACAACAGAATACTTGCAAAGGTACGGTAATACAATGCTGGATGAAAAAAAAAAAAAAGAGAAAGAAAAAAACAAACAAACAGAATAATTGCAAAAGAAATACAGCACGAATTGAAATGATCATCACAGAAAAAAATACAGTGCCTAATACACAAAAATAATACATCCGCCAAATACAACAATAACATCGGATATAAAAGTTATATATTCCTAAAGAAAAGAAAGAGATAGAGAGAGTACATAATGTTTATTTTTTTTATTGATTTTTTCTTCAAAAAACAATGCAAGAAGTTTTAATGAATATTGCAATGAAAGTTCTTGTATCTATCTTTGATGCAACATATTCTTT
>NW_028234415.1:6832856-6835356 GCF_977035675.1 Penaeus japonicus | reverse complement strand
AAAATAACCCCTACAACTTTATATAATTCTCTGTTCCTCCTTATGCCATGCCAGTGATCCGAATAGCAAACTCGAAACCAAACTGACTTTCCGTCTCATCATACAGCGTGACCTGGTGTTTCCCTTGATCTACGTGTCATTATATTACAGGTCTCATTTCCTCCACGCACGTACGCACTTACATAGATAGAGGAATGAACTTCAACTGAGAGTGAGATGACAGAGGGATTGTAAGATGGAGGGGTGGAGAGAGAGAGAGAGAGAGAGAGAGAGAGAGAGAGAGAGAGAGAGAGAGAGAGAGAGAGAGAGAGAGAGAGAGAGAAAGAGATGGATAGATAGATAGATAGTTAGATAGACAGACAGATAGATAGATAGATAGATAGATAGATAGAGAGAGAGAGAGAGAGAGAGAGAGAGAGAGAGAGAGAGAGAGAGAAAGAGATGGATAGATAGATAGATAGTTAGATAGACAGATAGATAGAGAGAGAGAGAGAGAGAGAGAGAGAGAGGGTAGAGATAGAGAGAGATAGAGAGAGATAGAGAGAGATAGAGAAAGGGAGATAGAGAGAGATAGAGAAAGGGAGATAGAGAGAGATAGAGATAGACAGATAGATAAATAGATAGAGAGATAGATAGATAGATAAATAGAGAGAGAGAGAAGAGAGAGACAGTGAGTGAGAGTCAGAGAGTAAGTGGGTAAGCTGAATGATACCCATTAGGTAAAGCCTGTTTCTGCCATTCCAATGAATATTTAATGTTACAATCATTAATATTACAGAATATCCATCGAACATCATTAACATATGTATACTTACGCTGTTCCATACATACACTTTTATATCATTTATTTTGTATAATTTATATCATCTTATCTATCATTTCATTTGCCACATATACATATCATATCACACACACAAACACATAAACACATAAACAAACATATAATTCACAGCACCACCTGTTTAAACATAAAAGTCCTGTAACGGTAAACGGTAAACAAATCTGGCTTATCCTTATCCTTGGTAAACAAAAACAATGTTGCGTTATGCTTTCCCTTCCAGAAGAACCTTATCTTTAACGCAGCATTCCCTTCTTCACCTCTGTCATGTGTCAGATACAGAATTCATATCTATCGTTAGTCTTCTGTTATGTGGGTGATATCATATCTATCGTTAGTCTTCTGTTATGTGGGTGATATCATATCTATCGTTAGTCTTCTGTTATGTGGGTGATATCATATCTAAAGTTAGATTTCTGTTATGTGGGTGATATCATATCTAAAGTTAGATTTCTGTTATGTGGGTGATATCATATCTATCGTTAGACTTCTGTTATGTGGGTGATATCATATCTACCGTTAGTCTTCTGTTATGTGGGTGATATCATATCTACCGTTAGTCTTCTGTTATGTGGGTGATATCATATCTATCGTTAGTCTTCTGTTATGTGGGTGATATCATATCTATCGTTAGATTTCTGTTATGTGGGTGATATCATATCTAAAGTTAGTCTTCTGTTATGTGGGTGATATCATATCTAAAGTTAGTCTTCTGTTATGTGGGTGATATCATATCTATCGTTAGTCTTCTGTTATGTGGGTGATATCATATCTATCGTAAGTCTTCTGCTATATGGGTGATATCATATCTATCGTTAGTCTTCTGTTATGTGGATGATATCATATCTATCGTTAGTCTTCTGTTATGTGGATGATATCATATCTATCGTTAGTCTTCTGTTATGTTAGTGATATCATATCTATCGTTAGTCTTCTGTTATGTGGGTGATGGAGGTTCTCCTTGATGAGTGCCGAGGGTCAGCAGCTATCACTCAAGATCTCTTTTGAGGGAGTTAGGATAACGGAAGACACAAGATATCTTGGGACTGTTTTGTACACTTAGATTTTGCTATTTGTTCTTCTCTTGTAGGCGCTCACTTTCTGGGAGAGAGATTGATAGATAAATAGATAGATAGAGAGAGATAGGGGGAAAGAGAGAGAGAGAGAGAGAGAGAGAGAGACCCCCTCCCCCCAAAAAAAAAAAGACGAACTTGAATTTGTAAGGATGGGGGGAAAAATATCTAAGGTTAGTTAACTTGAAGAAAAAAAAAACATTCATTAAGATATTAGAAAAAGTTGAGAGATGGGATATAATTGTAAATATTGACGGAAAAGAGAAAATTTTTATAATTTCATTCACGTGAAACCAACAGAAGTAGGTTGGTCCGGAAAATCTTCACATAGATGATATATATGATTAAAAATGCGTTCACAAGCACACGTAAAAAGCATCGCTAATGGACCCTCAAAAAATCGTGGTAAGAAGGCCACAGGGGAGGAGAGGGAGGAGGGGGGGGGGGGGGGAGGGGCGGTGGAGTGCCAAAGTGGAGGGGAGGAAGGGGGGGGTAGGGGCGGTGGAGTGCCAAAGTGGAGGGGGAGGGGGAGGGGTAACAAGGGGAGGGATGGCCAGGGAGTGAGTGTATCACAGGGAGGGGAGGGGAG
>NW_028234415.1:6820356-6822856 GCF_977035675.1 Penaeus japonicus | reverse complement strand
ATCTTACCTTGTGGGTTTAACTTTATCCATCCACTTGAAATATTTTAAAAGCTGTACATCTCTGACGTCACCGAGGCGATGTTCATTTGTTTTTTCAAATATGAGAGACGGTTAGACAGTCAACGAATGTGCATCTAGTTTACTCAGTTCTCTGGAGTGTTTTTTAAACCGGCTGTATAATCTTTATATATATATATATATATATATATATATATATATATATATATATATATATATATATATACATATAATTAAGGCAATGAAGTGAATAACGGTGACTACGATCCTGAAGATTACAGCTAAGTACTGAAGTGTCTGGCGTTCTTTGTTTAGGAGCGGGACGTGATCTGAAAGAACATTTTTTTTTTTTTTTTTTTTGTTAAATAATTTGATCAGTTTTGTTTTTTTGAATGAACTTGGCTGGATTTCTTTTACTTTAGTCTTTTAATTTTTTTTTTAATGTTTCTTAGTAGGAAGTATGACTGTTTTTTTTTTTTTTTTTTTTTCACCAGACTTTCTTTTTTGTGTTGTCTTCTGTCTTATTTAGGTCTTAGATTTTAATTATTTTATTTTATTTTTTTTAGATATATTTATCTAAGCCTTCAGTAGTGGCGTCAGACTTGCTGGTTTTGCCTTTGTTTTTTATTGGTAAGCCTTCAGTCAAATATTCCATTACGGCAACTTAATGATAATAATAATAATGATAATAATAATAATAATAATGATAACAGTGATAATAACAACAGTAATAACAATAATGATGATAATGGTAATAATGACAATGATAATCCTTCTCCTGATAAGAATGATGACGATGATAATAATAACAATGATAATGATAAGAATGATAATGAGAATAACAGTAATGATGATAATAATAATGATAGTAACAATTACAATAACAAAAGGGTATAGTTAAAGTCCTAATCATGACAACAGTAATAAATATCACTGTTAACAATACTTTCATTATCATTAATATCACCATCAATGTTATCAACACTATATGATATATCATCAACAGCATTATCATCATTAACACCATTAAACCACCACCCTCCTCAGTCATATATATATATATATATATATATATATATATATATATATATATATATATATATATATATATATTGTGCTCTCCTCTCCTCTCCCTGTACTAAAATGGAGTTATTCTCAAAATGTGTGTATTTACATGTGTATTTACGTATGTAGAATGATTAACTCTAGGTGCTCATTTACGATGGTAGATAGTTGTTTGTTCGTGCGCATTTTATTAGTAAACATTCAGGTGAAACAATAAGTTAACATAATATCACCATTTATCCGTAGCCCCTTTAGAAACAACAGCAACAACAACAACTACACCGCACTGTAACGAGGGGGGGAAAGGGAGAAAGTAATGCACAGGTGAACTAACGAGTTCACCAACATTCCACACAATACGCCCTTTGTTCAGGGCGCGCTGGAGTGCTGGGAAGAACAACAGTTTACCCAGGCTAGAACATCAGCGTCCACTCCCGTGCGGACGCCGTGGAAATCGAGGCCCGACATTAGGCAGCGAATGTGTGGGTCGACGCGTAAGGGGAGCCGAATCGAAAGGGGGGCGGGGCCGGGGGGACGGGGGGCGGGGCGAAGTAACCTTAATGAACATGCGTCTGGGTTAGAAACACTCTTGCGCCAAATATAGGGGATTGCGGGGGGTTCTCAATTTGCCCAGGAGAGAGGAATTCATTTGCAGTTACGGCACGGCGGAGCGGGGAAACAAACTCCGCTTAGCCGAAGGGAACGGCTTAAACGGACCATAGAAACCTCACTGAACTTGGCTGGACTCTAATTTGGTCCGAACGGAAGATGGCGAACATATCACACTCGGGTTTTAACGCTTGTTTAGGTGTTGTTCACGGCGTGTAGTTTTTAATATGGATGATATCTTTGATTTATTTCATGGTTTGTATATAGTGTAAGGACTGTGCCCATCTTGACATAGAGGGTTAGCAATAGAATTCAGGTGAAGCCATCACAATTCTAACCTGAGAGACAACTGAAGCCATCAACATCCTAACCTAAAGCTACTCGGAGACACATCCAACCTTTCGCATTTCGGTCTTCAGCCTATTCTCCTGCACACACCTTTCTCCTCTTGATTTCCTCCTCATTTCCTATTCACCTCTGGCCTTCCAGGTGTCCCCTTTCTCTCCCCTCCATTTCCACTCCGCTCTTTCTCTCTTTCTCTTCCCTCCATTTCCCCTTCGCTCTCTCTCTCTCTCTTTCTCTTTATATCTCTCTTCCTCCCTCCATCTCCCTCTCTCTCCCCTCCCTCCCTCTCTCCCTCTCCCTCCCTCCCACACCCTCTCTCACCCTCCCCCCTTCCCTCCCTCTCACCCTCTCTCCCTTCCTCACCCTTCCCCCTCACCCTCTCTCACCCTCCCCCTTCCTCTTCCCCCTCCCTCCCTCACCCTCTCTCACCCTCCCCCTTCCTCCTCACCCTCCCACCCTCTCC
>NW_028234415.1:6772856-6780356 GCF_977035675.1 Penaeus japonicus | reverse complement strand
GAGAGAGAGATAGAGACGAGAGAACGGAGAGCAAAGGTTTGAGAGAGGAGAGATGCATTGGAGGAGAGTTTCTTTGGAGAGTGGGAAGAAGAGAGAGAAGAGAGAGAGAGAGAGAGAGAGAGAGAGAGAGGAGAGGAGAGAGAGAGAGAGAAATTTGATGCGAAGAGAGAGGAGAGAGAGATGAGAGACGAGAGAGAGAGAGAGGAGAGAAAAGAGGGAGAGAGAGAGAGGAGAGGAGAAGAGAGAGAGAGAGGAGAGAGAGAGAGAGAGAGAGAGAGAGGAGAGAGAGAGAGGAAGAGAGAGAGAGGAGAGAGAGAAGGAGAGAGAGATGAGAGAGGATCGAGAGAGAGAGAGAGAGAGAGAGAGAGAGAGAGAGAGAGAGAGAGAGAGAGAGAGAGAGGATAAAAGAGAGAGAGAATGAGAGAGGATAGAAAGAGAGAGAGAGAGAGAGAATGAGAGAGAGAGAGAGAGAGAGAGAGAGAGACTCGCCGCTTTCCTCGAGGACAACAGGAGCTGAGAGAGAGAGAGAGAGAGAATGAGAGAGGATAGAAAGAGAGAGATGAGAGAGAGACTGACTCGCCGGGTTTCTCCGAGGAGAGAGAGAGAGAGAGAGAGAGAGAGAGAGAGAGAGAGAGAGAGAGAGAGAGAGAGAGAGAGAGAGAGAGAGAGAGAGAGAGAGAGAGAGAGAGAGAAAGAGCACTCGCCGGTTTCCTCCGAGGACAACCAGGAGCTCGAGAGAGAGAGAGAGAGAGAGAGAGAGAGAGAGAGAGAGAGAGAGAGAGAGAGAGAGAGAGAGAGAGAGAGAGAGAGAGAGAGAGAGAGAGAGAGAGCACTCGCCGGTTTCCTCCGAGGACAACCAGGAGCTCGAGAGAGAGAGAGAGAGAGAGAGAGAGAGAGAGAGAGAGAGAGAGAGAGAGAGAGAGAGAGAGAGAGAGAGAGAGAGAGAGAGAAAGAGCACTCGCCGGTTTCCTCCGAGGACAACCAGGAGCTATCGTCGAGTCGACTAATTTTTTCGTTTGGAGAAAATCTTAACAAAATTATTGCTACCAAATTCTTCCTCTGTTTATCAAGCTGTTAGCAACGAAGGTATTGCAACCGGAAATAGATTGCTTGTCTGCGGATTTGGAGAGATGATGATATAACTAATGACTATAATGATGATGATATTGCTGAAATAAAGATGATACTGTTGATGTTATGATAAAGAAATGGGAAAATAATGTTAGGAATAATGAAGTAACAGGTCGATAGGAAAGAGGAGACGGAATTTAAAAACTTATGAAAGGAAGGAATTTATTAAGTTTTGGAAAAATGATTACAATTAATAAAAATTAATGTCAATATCAAGAATAATAATGACAAAATGATAACAATAATAATGATAATAAAAAGGTACGTAGGAGAGAAGAAATGGAATTCAATGCTTATAAAATGAAGGAATGAATTAAGTCAAAGAAAAGAAAAGAAAAGAAAAGAAAAAAAAACGAAATCGGGGAGAATATATGAAAAATAAGAAAAAAAAGCTCCACGGACAAAACATTCTAAAGATGGAACGAAATCAGATGACTCACTGAAAAACTGAAACGGAAGTCGATGACAGATCAGAGTCGAAGGAAGACGCCAGGAGATCCAGACACAAGGACGAGCTCTGAGTCTAACCGAGATAAGAGAGTCAGAAAACAAAACGTCCCTTAGGCTAATGATATGAGTCGACTCCGAAGGCTAGCCGAGACCGCAAGGGGCGAGGGGGGAGAGAGAGAGAGAGAGAGAGAGAGAGAGAGAGAGAGCGTAGGAGGGCGCAGAGAGAGAGAAGGAGAGAGGCGAGGAGAGAGAGCCAGGAGAGAGAGGGGATGTAGAGAGGAGAGAGAGAGAGAGAGAGACGGATGGAGAGAAGGAGCAGAGAGAGGCGGCTGGAGCGAAGAGAGGAGAGAAGAGGAGTCGAGAGGGAGTGTGACAGATATATATATTAATATTACATATATACATCTCTTATATATATATCTATTATATCGCGAGAGCGAGAGGCTGAGGCGAGACGGAGAGAGGAGAGCGCGCCAGGCCCGACAGCCAGATATATTAAATATATGTCTATAAATATATATAAATATATATATATATATATTTTCTATTTAATATATCGAAAGAGAGCGAGAGAGAGCGAGGAGAGAGAGAGGAGAGGAGTGAGGACAGAGGAGCGAGAGAGAGCCCGGAGAGGGATCGAGATCGATCGTAGCGCTAGAGATCGATAGATAGCGAGAGAGAGATTGATTGATTTTGATATGATTATCATCCTAAAATACCTTGTTACCCATGGATAGGCCTACGCCTCTCCTATCGCCTAAAGTGAGAGAGAGAGAGAGAGAGAGAGAGAGAGAGAGAGAGAGAGAGAGAGAGAGAGATAGATATATATAGAGAGAGACCCAGACGCAGAAGTAGTCGATCTCGTTAATGGCGAGATCCAAAGGCTAGGACAAAGACCCAGACCAAAAGAAGTTACGAAGTAGATAAAGTACGTTGTGATGGGACCATTAGTAGCTAACAATGAAGGCATTTAAGGGAAGGGAGAGGCTGTGATGGCTCTTAAGGGGGCTATTATGAATGGGTAGAGGACTGTATAGGGGGGAAAACCATCAAACCTATGCGGTAGGACGGTGTTCCTCTGTACGGATATCTATGGGTATAGGGGTGCATACGTACATATACACTCACTCAATCACTTACTCTCTCTCTCTCTCTCTCTTGCTCTCTCTTTCTCTCTCTCTCTCTCACACACACACAAACACACACACACAAGCACACACACATACATAAGCACAAGCACACACACACACATACACAAGCACACACACAAACAAACACACAAGCACACACACAAACAAACACACAAGCACACACACAAACAAACACACAAGCACACGCCACCCACCACGCACAAGCACCCCCAACAAACAAAAACACCAAGCCCACCACAACAAACACCCCCACCCCACCAACAAAACAAACCCCCAAGCCCACACACTCAACAACCAAACACACAAGCACACACACAAACAAGCACACCCACACACAAACAAACACACAAGCACACACACACACACAAACAAACACACAAGCACACACACACACACAAACAAACACACAAGCACACACACACACACAAACAAACACACAAGCACACACACACACACAAACAAACACACAAGCACACACACACACACAAACAAACACACAAGCACACACACACACACAAACAAACACACAAGCACACACACACACACAAACAAACACACAAGCACACACACACACACAAACAAACACACAAGCACACACACAAGCACACACACAAACAAAGCACACACAAACGCGCTCTTCCGAACCTGCCCCCAAGACAAATGCTGTCTGTTAGCCCGTGTCCGCCCGCCTTCGTAGCCGATCCGCCCCTTAAAACAGCAATATCGCTCTACAAGACGCCCTCGGAGCGGCACCGGGAAGCTGCGCTGATAAACTACGGATACTTCGTGGCTGATCTCTTTATCGCTCTTACATCTTTCTCTCCCCTCACGATATTTTCCTTCTCCCTTTTTACTTCTTTTTGGTCCCTCTCTGTTTTTTTTTTTTTTTTTTTCTTAAGGATGCCTTTTTTTTCTTTTTTTCTCTCTCTTTCTTTGTCTCATTCTCCGTTTTTTTTTCTGTCTCTTCCTTATTTTTTTTTCTATTTTTTTTCTCTCTCGCATCATCCTCTCTTTCTCACTTTTTTTTCTAAACACTTCTATTATTTTTTCCACATTTATTTTTTAATATCTATGTAATAGAAGCTTCATAATTAAATATGGACCTTGTCTATGTTATTTTTGTCATCTTATCTATCTATTTATCCTTTCTACTCTTATACTTCCTTCAGCTTTCCTTCTCGCTTTCTTCACTTGCCTCCTCCCCTCCCCCCTCCCACTCCTCTTCCCCCCTTCCTCTCCCCTTCCCCGTCCCCCCTCCCCCCCTTCCTCTCCCCCCTCCCCCTCCCCCTTCCTCTTCCCTTCCCCTGTCCCCCTTCCCTCCTCCCCTTCCCCCCTTCCTCTCCCCTTTCCCGTCCCCCCTCCCCCCTTCCTCTCCCCCCTCCCCCTTCCCTCCTCCCATCCCCCTTCCTCTTCCCTTCCCCTATCCCCCTTTCCTCCTCCCTTTCCCCTCTCCCCTCCCCCCTCCCCCTCCTAATCCACCCTCCACTGTCATCCTGTCATTGTTGCTCCTCGATCGTGGGGGGGGGGGAGGGAAGGGGGCGCTGGTTATCATTTGTAAGTTTCGCTTTGTGTTGTTTGTTCTTCGAGGACACGTTTTTTTCTTTCTTCTTTTTTCTTTTTTTGCTGCTTGTTCTCTTGTCCTGTTGATCTTTCTTTTCTCTTGTCTGTCTCTCTTTATTTCTGTCTTTCTGACCACCCCCCCAACCCCCCACCCCCTCGCTGTCTTTTTTTATTTTCTTCTCTTTCTCTCGCTCTATCTATCTTTCTATTTTTTCTCTCTCTCTTTTTATTCCTTTCTTTCTATCTCTTTCTCTCTCTCTCTCTTTCTCTCTCTCTCTCTCTCTCTCTCTCTTTATCTCTGTGTCTCGATGAAAATTAAGATGGAGTCATTAGAAGGAAAGAGAAAACAAACAAACAAACAAACAAACAAACAAACACAAAGTCACAGGCACTGCTGACGGGCGGCATGGACGGGGATGGGGGGAGGGGGGGGGGCGGCGGCATGAATGGGGATGGGGGGAGGGGGGGCGGCGGCATGGTAGGGGGGAGGGGAGGGGGGGGGGCGTTGATGTCCGAGACTTTGTCAGGATTTAGTCTTGGCTCGAAATATCCCACGGGCGTCGCCTTCAGGTAACGCCTTAAGACCATGGCACGCCCTTTCCCTCCTCCCCCCAGCCACCTTCCCTTCCCCGTCCACCATGTACGCCCCTTCTCCTCCTTCCCTCATTCTCTTCCACATCCACCGAATCCTAACTCCACATGTCTTCTCCAGCTTTACTCGTTCCCCATCCACATACTCTCCACCTTCACCCGTTCCCCTCCACACCTCTTCCACCTTTGATAGTTCCCCCTCCACCTTTAATTGTTCTCCCTCCACACCTCTTCCACCTTCACAGGTTCACCATCCACACTTCATCCACTTTCACTACTCGTCACCCAACCACACCCTCTCCACCCCATGCCCTCCCCCCCCCCTCTTCTCCCACAATCCTCCCGCGCCACCCCACTGCGTATTCTTTCCTTTCCTACATCCTTATCGCTACTGGAGGAACCTGTCTGCAAGTTCGTATAGGGAGACGAGCCGAGGTCGTTTCTGCGGTATTAATCACCCGCGGAGAATTACCCTTCGCTGGAGAGGGACTTCTTAAGAAGGATATAACGCGCGTACACATACACACACAACCCACTCCCCCACAACACACATAACCCACAAATCACCGTACACACGCAATCACCCACCCCCCCTCCCCCACACAAGTAAATACCCACAACCACCGTCCCGCCTCACACACCCAACCTCTCAAACACGCCCACACACACCACCTCACCACACACACACACCCACACCCACCCCCCACGCACCCACACCCCACCCCCACCCACACCCCACACACACCCCCCCCCCACACACACACACACTCAGCACACCCACCCACACCCCCAACACCCGCACCCACACACCCCTCCCAACCCACACAAGCAACCACCCCTACCACCCCCACCCCACCCCCAACCCCCCCACCTCCCAACCCCACACACACCACACAACCACCCCACAACCCCACACAAGCACGCACAACCCAACCACGAATGGGATTGGGAATTACTCAGATGAAAAATAACATTGACAAAAAGAGATTTGCATTTCGTTCCCCGTCCGAGACAAAATCATTCTTGAAATCCACCCTCTCTCCGATACTGTTATAATCGGGCACATACTGCTTTAGGATAAAGCTCAAGCGAGAGGCGGGAGGAGCGCGAGGAGAGGGAGAGCGATAGAGCGCGCGCGAGAGAGGAGAGCTGAGAGCGAGAGGAGAAGCGCGGCGCGAGAGAGAAGGAGAGAGAAGGCGCGAGAGACGAGGGATGGCGTAGAGCGAGCGCGTGTGTGTGGAGAGGAGAGAGAGCGAGAGAGCGAGAGGCGCGAGAGAGCGCTGAGCGCGAGAGAGGAGGGAGAGAGAGGAGAGAGAGCGAGCGAGCGGAAGGTGAGGAGGAGAGAGAGAGAGAGAGAGAGAGAGAGGAAAAGAAAAGAATATGCACGAGTCTATCAAGCGCTCGGGCATGAAAAAGAAAATGGAAGATTCTGAATAATCAGCTTATTTGGACATAAAGTTTCAAATGCGCTGCATGAAACTGTCGAGACATTTCTGTATACAAGCCAATACGCAGCCAACATTTAAACGAACAACCGCACACCTCACACCCCCACAACACCCACCTATATATGTCTCTATTATATGGTGGTGGTGTGTGTGTGTGTGTGTGTGTATCTATCTAACTATATCAATTATCTTATATATATATTCTATATCTATATTTCTACATATGTATACTATATATACTTATATATATATATATACATACATAATACATACCAACATAATATATAATAAAATATATATATATATATAACTATATATATATATCCTATATCCATCTATATTATAGCACTTGAAATATGCATATTCATGTATACACACATACACATGTCAGCGAGTGATTTTCCTTTCGGGAATCGTAACTTGATCAGGAAAAGCAACAGAAAAAAAAAAGTAAACACAAAGCAGATTAGCTAAAAAGGCTTTAAAATAAAAATGGTTTAAGGCTAAACAAAAGATAATAATTAGTAGACAACGCTGTAAAAAATAAGTGAAAAACGACAATTAGAAAATATGGTGATTAATAAAATGTTAACGATGAAATATCAGTACATATAAAGGAGAGTTAAAAATAGTAAACACACAAACTAAAGTTATTACAAAACATGATAACCAATAAATGAGAAATCTTACAGTGAGAATCTGGAATCATTGGATGTGCAATGGGATAGCAGTTGTTGTGTTGTTAAGCTCTGTCTTCATCCTCGAGATAAACAGTGATTCCAAGATGCTGAGGTTGAGTCTCTGCGAGGAAGAGGTTAGAATTTGGAAATCATTTTTGTGTGATTTCATGTCTAGTTGAATGGCAGTGTTTACACGCACATATATATATTATATATATAATATATAAAATATATATATATAATATATATATATTATATAATATATATATATATATAATATTATATCTATATACTAACATCAACACACATACATATATATACGGATACACATACATTACCTATCCATGGTGTGTGTGAGTGAGAGAGATAGCCGAGAGAGAGAGAAGAGAGATGAGGAGAAGAGCGCGCGCTAGAGAGAGACGGAGCAAAGAGAAAGAGGAGAGAGATAGCTAGAGACAGCGGAGACCGAGTAGAGAACCGCAGAAAGAG
>NW_028234415.1:6762856-6765356 GCF_977035675.1 Penaeus japonicus | reverse complement strand
TCTCTATCCAATCCCATCCCTTCCCTCCCTCCTTCCCTTCTCCCTTGCCCTTGCCTTCTTCCCCCCCCTCCTTTCTAGTCCCTCCTCCAGTGAGCTCCCTCGCCTTCCCCCCTCCCCCCTCCCCCCCCTCCTTCCTCCTCCATCCCTCCTTCATTCCGCCCCGCCTCCCTCCTCTCCCTTCCTTATCCCCCATCCCCCCTCCCTCCCCTCCCTTCCCCTCCTTCCCTCCTTCCTTCCGTCCTGCTCTACCATCCTCGGACACACATGGGGTGAGGGGGGGAGGGCTAAGGGGAGGGAAGGGAGGGAGGGAGGGAGAATGGCGGGACTTTTGACTGATGGCGGCGCTGAAGACCGGACGGAATCGTAGCGTTCGGTGCCAGCTGGGACGCGTTAGGGAATGAGTTGTTTGTTAGGAAATATGTTAGCGAATAGGTTCGTAATTTCCACTCCGAGCCCTAAGCCGGATGTAATTTTCCAGCCCCAGAGTGCCTTGACACGTTGATTGATTGCTGTGCTTGAGGCAGCTACAATCCTTGCCTCCGCCCCTCCCCCTCCCCCCTCCACCTCCCCTTTCCCCCCCACCCCCTCCCCCCCTCCCCCCTGACCCCCCTACCCCCCTCCCCCCTCCCCCTCCCCCGCAAAATTCAGGAAAACATGAAAGAAAACGAAAAAAAATCTCTCTTGTTATCGGGAGGGTGAAGGAAATATAAAAGGGATATCAATAGAGGCGCGGGAACGGAAGAGAAAGGCGAGAATAGAATAGAAATAATCAAGAAATAGATGCAAGACAAAGACCTCTTAAACACACGCACACAAAATAAAAAAAGAATATTGAATAAATAGCAAACGTGAAAGGAAAACAGGAAGAAGTTGTTATTCCCCGCCAGCTGTCGGTAAGTAGCGCTTACTTGTTTACGAAGAACCGAAATGCCATAAGATGGTCTACTATTGCGTTTAGGATATTGCTGCCAAAGCAAAATGAAGTGTGTAAGTAAGAAATAAAGAGCCTTGCAATAAGTTACGATCAAATAAAGGAGGAACCGGGCAGAGGCGCTTAATAGAGCAGGAAGCGCTAGGCAATATTCAACTCACACGTGCTAGACAAGCGCTCGCTCGCCTGAAAACAAAGGAAAGGCGGGCATGACAAGCGCAAATCGGCCGACTCTTAGGTTGTTTGTGAAGAATACTGTATGTGGATGGAGATGAGACTAACCGTTAGGAAGAGATTAAACAATATCAATTAAAGGAGGAAGAAAATTGATGTTGACAATAGTCCTACACTTAATAAAGGAAATCTCATAAACTTAACTGTCGGGAACTGGTTACTTGTTCCGGATCGGGAACTCTCGCGCTCTCAAACTCTCGGTCCTCGACTCGACGTTAATAATATAGGTGTTATTGCCTATGAAAAGAAAAAAAACGTTGGAATAATTATTCATTTTCCATAAAAAAAAGAAATATATATGATGCATATATATTATAATATATATTATATATATATATATATAATATTATATTATATAATATAAATGGTATGTAATATATATGCGTATACACATCTAAATCATATAAAAACAACCAAGGCTACATTGTTATAAATCCTAAAAGAACACTATATATATATATATATATAATATAAAATATAGTAATATATATATATATAATATATATAATATATTTATATATATAGATAGATAGATAGATAGATAGATAGATAGATAGATAGATAGATAGGTAGATAGATAGAGAGATATAGAGGACATATGTAAATAAGCAAATAAATAAATAGATAAATAGATCAATATATATATAAATATATATATGTATAAATATATCATATATATATGCATATATACATATATATATATATATATATATTATATATATATATATATATATATATATATTTGTGTGTGTGTATGTATGTATATACATATATTTTATATATATTATATATATATATATATATATATATATATTATATATTATATATATATTTTTTATTTTTTATTTTTATATAAATATATATATATTATATATATATATTTATATATTATATATATATTATAAATATATATATATAATGTAATGTGTGTGTGTGTGTGTGTGTGGGTGTGTGTGTGTATGTGTGTGTGTGTGTGTGTGTGTGTGTGTGTGTGTGTATGTATATATATATATATATATATATATATATATATATATGTATATGTATATATATATATACTGTAGATATAAACACACTGAACATTAATCGGTACCAGACCTCAAATGTCTTTGTAATAATAGAGAAAATATTGATGCTGAGAATTATAGTTACACCAATGATGATAAAGATAATAATGATAACAAAACTAATGATAATAAAACTGACAGTGATAATAAGGAAGATGATAATAAGAAAAATGGTAAAAATAAGCATGATAATAATACTAATGATAATAACGATAATAATGATATTAAGGATAGGAACGACAATAAGGATAAGAATAATCATGATAAA
>NW_028234415.1:6751029-6753529 GCF_977035675.1 Penaeus japonicus | reverse complement strand
TCTTGAGGGCCTAGAGTTTCGGACGAATTCCATCTGCCTAAAACTTTGAAAGGTATAATCTCTCGACACACTGAGAGGCTCCTGGGAATAGTTTATGAAATAAATTCTGATGATATGTAACTTGAGTTGTGATGTTATCTCTCACTTGGAACTATCACAGGGGAGAGTAAGTATCTACACCCCTCACGCGCGTAAACACACAAACACACACACACACTGTTTCTCTATCTCTCTCTTTCTCTCTCACACACGCACATGCTCAAACGCACGCACTCATATACATGCACACACACATCCACACATTCCTCCACACGAATAACCACACATCCACACAGACACACAAACACACACACACACACGCACACACACGCACACACACACATACACACACACACACACACACACACACACACATTCCTCCACACGAATAACCACACACACACACACACACACACACACACACACACACACACACACACACACACACCCTCCCCCTTACTCTCTCACACACACACACATATATACAACAGTAAATTTACGTTGATTTAGATACGGCCAATTATGATGCGTCTTTTTCCCGTTTTCTTTAAGGAAACTTTCTCGCTCTTCTGAAAAGTTTGCTGATTATTATACTGTTATAATAACTTTTTTTTTTTTTTTTTTTTTTTGTGTGGGGGGGGGGGAGAGGGATGTGTTTTATTTCTTTCTTTATTTTTTTTCTGAGAAGAAGGGATTTTATTTTTGATTAGAATACTGGATTTATAGGTATGGAGGGATAGAAAGGCTAGTTTTATGAAAGAGTATAATCTATAACAGATAAAGATGAAAGAAGAAGAAGAAGAAGAAGAAAGAAAAAAAAAGAAAAGGAAAAAAGAAAGAAAGAAAAAAAAAGAAAAAAAAAAGGAAAGGAAAAAAGAAATATATATATATGATTAGAGAGAGAGAGAGAGAGAGAGAGAGAGAGAGAGAGAGAGAGAGAGAGAGAGAGAGAGAGAGAGAGAGAGAGAGCGAGAGAGAGAGAGAGAGAGAGAGAGAGAGAGAGAGAGAGAGAGAGAGAGAGAGAGAGAGAGAGAGAGAGAGAGAGAGAGAGAGAGAAAGAGAAAGAGAGAAAGGACCAAGGAATGGGAAAGCGGTACTGGAAACTGATTGTGGTTGTGGTGGCGGTAGTGTGTGTGTAGAGGGGTGGGGGTGGGGGGGGGGTTATCGAAGGAACTCTGTGATATAGCCGATTAAGTGATCAGGTTTGATTACATCCAAACGAATCCATTGGCAGGAGGAGTCAAGGAGCTATTGAGGTCAGCTTAGGTTTCTCAAGGAACGAAGGGCAAGAAATGATGGAGGAGGAGATGGAAGGAAGGAAGGAAAAAAGGAGGGAGGTAGAGGGGATGGAGGTGATGATGGTGGGAGGAAGAGGTGGATGGAGGTGGAAGAATGAGTGGATATGGAGATGGAGGGAAAGAGAAAAGGACGAAGGAGGAGATGGAGGAAGAAGGAAGCAGTGGAGCAGCGGGAGGGTAAGGAGGAAGGAGGAAGAAGTGGAGGAGGAAGAAGAAGTGGAGGAGGAAGAGGTGGACGAGGAGGAGGAAGAAGAAGTGGAGGAGGAGACGGAGGGAGAAGGAGGATATATAGGAAGAAAAGGAGGAAGGAAGAAGTAAAGGGAGAGGAGAAAGGAGAGGAAGAGGAGAAGGAGGAGGGTGAAGGAAAAAATGGAGAAGGAGAGGCAGGAAGGAGGAAAAGGTGAAGGAAAAGGAGGGTGAAGGAGAATATGGAGGAGGGAGGAAGAAGTTGTGGAGGAGAAGGAGAGGGGAGGAATAAAATACTTGGACTAAGAGAGTAAGAAAGGAAAGAGGAAGAAAAGGGAGAGTCGCAGGAAGAAAGAGGAAGAATAGAAGGAGGAAGAAGAGGAGGTGGAGGAAGAAGGAAGAATATGACGAAGAAGGGGAAGTGGAGGAAGGAAGAGAAGAGGAAAAAAACGGAGAAGGAGGATGACAAACAGAATGAAGTGGAAGAGGAAGGAAGGACGGAAGAAAGAAGAAAAGGTGATGAAGCAAGGAGAGGACGGAAAAGGTATAAAAAAAATTAACACCACTCGTAACAACAACAACAACAACAACAACAAAACCAATAAGAATAAAAAAAAAAAAAAAAAAAAAACAGCTTAAGAGAACGAATCAAATCCAAAAAGAGAAGAAAAATAGAAAGAGAGAGAACAGGACTACAGAAAGGGGGGGGGGGGGGGGGGGCGAAAAGAGCGGAGGCGCGAGTGATAGCAAAGGAAAGGCCAATTATAACGAAGCTTATGGTATGGAAAGCTTTTCTTGCCCTCGCTGCTAGGAGCTGCTCAAGCCTTATCTTTTGCGCACGTATTCCCCTCTCTTCGGTCCCTCTTCTTCTCTATCTTCTTATTTGTATCCCTTTTCCTATTTTTCTTTTTATTTATTTTTTATTTTTCTTGTTATTTTTCCTTTTTTCTTTTTCTTGTTATTTTTTCTCTTTTTTT
>NW_028234415.1:6728529-6733529 GCF_977035675.1 Penaeus japonicus | reverse complement strand
AGAGATAACTAAATAGATAAGATGACAGAGAGATAACTAAATAGATAAGAGGACAGAGAGATAACTAAATAGATAAGAGGACAGAGAGATAACTAAAGAGATAGGAGGACAGAGAGATAACTAAATAGATAAGATGACAGAGAGATAACGAAATAGATCAGAGGACAGAGAGATAACTAAATAGATCAGAGGACAGAGAAATAGCAAAAGATGATATCAAACCTAAAACTCAAATACAATATATAAAGATACAGAAACTTCCCAATTCTTATATAGACCACTAAAGACGGGTGCTCAAGAAATCCAATCTTAACTCTTTCTTTTCTTTGTATTTCGCGACCAGCTGACGCTTCCACTCGTAAACAAAGAGCAAGAGAAAAATGATGATAATAACAATACAAAAGCAAAACCCTAATAATGAATGATTAATGAAAAAGAAAGAGAGATGAAAACAACAATAAGGGAATAAGTCGAGAAATCGTTATGGCACAAAGAACAAGAGAAAAATGAGGATAATAACAATACGAAAGCAAAACCTTAATAATGAATGATTAATGAAAAAGAAAGAGAGATGAAAACAACAATAAGGGAATAAGTTGCGAAATCGTTTTGGCTGATAATAACAATACGAAAGCAAAACCTTAATAATGAATAATTAATAAAAAAGAAAGAGAGATGAAAACAACAATAAGGGAATAAGTCGAGAAATCGTTATGGCACAAAGAACAAGAGAAAAATAATGATAATAACAATACGAAAGCAAAACCTTAATAATGAATGATTAATAAAAAAGAAAGAGAGATGAAAATAACAATAAGGGAATAAGTCGAGAAATCGTTATGGCACAAAGAACAAGAGAAACAGGATGATAATAACAATACGAAAGCAAAACCTTAATAATGAATGATTAATGAAAAAGAAAGAGAGATGAAAACAACAATAAGGGAATAAGTCGAGAAATCGTTATGGCACAAAGAACAAGAGAAAAATAATAATAACAATACGAAAGCAAAACCTTAATAATGAATGATTAATAAAAAAGAAAAGAGAGATGAAAACAACAATAAGGGAATAAGTCGAGAAATCGTTATGGAACAAATAACAAGAGAAAAATAATAATAACAATACGAAAGCAAAACCTTGATAATGAATGATTAATAAAAAAAAAAAGAGAGATGAAAACAACAATAAGGGAATAAGTCGAGAAATCGTTACGGCTTGCGTCCAGCGGCACAGGGTCAGCTGGTCGTCGGTTTGGCATTAATTAAGACGTTGTTGCAGATGGTGCCAGGGAGCTGGAGATGAGGGGTGGTGGGGGAGGGGGGGGGTTGGGGGAAGGGGAAGGAGGAGAGATGAGGGGTAGGGGAGAAGGTTCTGGGAAGGGGAAGAAGGAGAGATGAAGGGTAGGGGGGAGGGGGGAAGGGGAAGGAGGAGAGATGAGGGGTAGGGGGAGGGGGGAAGGTTGGAGGAAGGTTCTGGGAAGGGGGGGGGAGGAGAGATGAGGGGTAAGGGGGGGGGCTAGGGAGCGGGGATGAGAAGTGGGGAAGGAGTGAGAATGAGGGAAGATGAGTGGAGGGAAGGGGGAAGGTGTTGGAGATGAGGGGGGAAGGGGAATGAGGGGATATGAGGGTAAGGGGGTGAGGAGGGGAGATGATGGGGCGGGAGGAAAGAGGGGAGATGAAGGGGGGGGGGAAGGGAGGGGGATGAAGACGAGGGGAGACGGAAAGGGAAGGAGGAGAGATCGGAGGGGGAGGGAGAAAGGAGGGGAGAAGAAGAAAGATGGGAAAGGAGGGAAGATTATGGGAAGGAGGAGAAATGAGAGAGAGAGGGAGGGACGGAGGGGAGATAGGAGAGGGGAGAAGAGAGGGGGGATGAGGAGAGATGAAAAGGGGAAGAGGGGAGAAAGGGAAAGGAGAAGCAGGGAAGATAGTAAAGGGAGGAGAGAGAGGAGAGGGAAAGAAAAGTAGGAGGGATAAGAACGACAGTGAGATAAAGTAATAAGAGGGGAAACACTTCAAAAAAGGGGAGAGGGATATGGAGGAGGAGGGGGGAAAGATAAGAGAAGGAAAGGTGAAAGAGGAAGAAGAGGAAAGAAGAGGAAGAGTGGAAGGAGGAAGAAGAGGAAAGAAGAGGAAGAGTGGAAGGAGGAAGAAGAGGAAGAGTGGAAGGAGGAAGAAGAGGAAAGAAGAGGAAGAGTGGAAGGAGGAAGAAGAGGAAAGAAGAGGAGGAGTGGAAGGAGGAAGAAGAGGAAAGAAGAGGAAGAGTGGAAGGAGGAAAGAGAGGAAAGAAGAGGAAGAGTGGAAGGAGGAAAGAGACGAAAAAAGAAAAAGATTGAAATGAGGAAAAAGAAAGGGACAGAGGGGGGTGAAGTGAGGTAAGGTGAGGGGAGGGGAGATAAGGGAGGGGAAAGAGGGAGGAACAAGTGCTTATAAGGAGGAGGGGGAAAGAGGGTGGAGGGGGGGGATGATGATTGCAAGGGGGGAGGGAGGAGGAGGGAGGAGCATCAGCATTGCAGTGGCGACCGAATGGGGATGCAAGATGAATCATACATTAATGATCTGACCACCAGAGGGCAACACTATGACGTGTCAGTGAGGTCATCATTTGCATCATCGTTAAACAAAGTCAACCAAGAATACGAAGACGATGACAGAGAAGACGAAGAAGAAGAAGATGAAGAAGATAAATAGAAACAGGAATAGAAACAGCAATAGGAAGGAAGAAAAGAAGAAGGAGAAGAAGAATAGAAACAGGAATAGAAACAGAAATAGGAAGAAAGAAAAAGAAAAAGAAGAAGAAGAAGAATAGAAACAGGAATAGAAACAGAAATAGGAAGAAAGAAAAAGAAAAAGAAAAAGAAGAAGAAGAAGAATAGAAACAGGAATAGAAACAGGAATAGAAACAGAAATAGGAAGAAAGAAAAAGAAAAAGAAAAAGAAGAAGAAGGAGAAGAAGAAGAATAGAAACAGAAATAGGAAGAAAGAAACCCAAGAAGAAAAGAAGAAACAAGGCTTAGAAACAGAAATAGGAAGAAATAATAATAATAATAATAATAATAATAAGAAGAATAGAAACAGGAATAGACACAGAAGTAGGAAGGAAAAAAACAAGAAGAAAAGAAGAGACAAGGCTTAGAAACAGAAATAGGAAGAAAGAAAAAGAAAAAAAGAAGAAAAAAAAGAAAAGAAACAGGAATAGGAACAGAACTAAGAAACAAGAAACCCAAGAAGAAAAGAAGAAGAAAAACCATTTCCCGTAAGAAAAAGCCAAAACAAATAAATTTCCCCTTAGGCCCTCATAACCCATAGTCATTGACATTTCCAGGATTTATAGGACGTCCCATATGTACAATGAATTAATATCCTTATTTTCCTAGGGGGAGGACGACGGGGAGGAGGTGGAAGAGGGAGAAGAAGAGGAGGAGGAGGAGGAGGATGAAGAGAATGAGGAAGAGGGGGAGGAGGAGGAGGTGGAGGAGGAAGAGGGGGAGGAGGTGGAGGAGGAAGAGGGGGAGGAGGTGGAGGAGGGGGAGGAGGAGGAATTAAAGGAGGAGGAGGAAGAAGAAGAAAAGGAGGAGGAGGAAGAGGAAGAGGGGGAGGTGGAGGAAAATAAGGAGGAAGAGGAGGAAGAGGAGGAGGAGGAAGAGGGGGAGGAGGTGGAGGAGGGGGAGGAGGGGGAGTAAGAGGTGGAAGAGGAGGAGGAGCAGGGGGAGGTGGAGGAAGAGGTAGAAGAGGAGGTGGATGAGGAGGAGGAGGAAGAAGAAGAAAAAAAAAAAGAGGAGGAGCAGGAGGAGGGGGAAGAAGAAGAAGAAGAAAAAAAGAAAAAAAGAAATAGAAGAGGAAGAGCAGGAGGAGGAGAAACAGGAGATGGAGGGAAAGAATAGAGGAGGAAGACGGTGGAGAAGAAGCAGAATAAGACGGAAGGGAAGAAGGAGAAGAAGAAGAAGACGAATAATAAGATGAGAAAAGATGAGAAGACAAATTTAGAAAACCTAAAGAGAAAAAACAAAAACAGAAACTAAGTAATAAAAGAAGCAAACAGAGACGAAGAAAGAAAAAGAAGCGAAGAAAAATAAGATAGCGAATGAGGAAGCCATAAAGCGCTATAGATCCTTCTTGCCCCGAGCCTCCGTGTCTCTCTCGCTTCCGGCCTAGACACACCCATCGTAGGGGCGGGGTGGGGGTGGGATGGGGTATGGGGGGTGGCAGTGTGTGTGTGTGTGGGGGGGGGGTGTATAGGGACAGGGAGTATGGGGAGAGGGTATTGGGGCAAGGGAGGAGGAGGAAGAGGAGGGGGGAGGAGGAGGAGGAGGGGGGGTTGTAGATAATCAGATTTGGGTTGATTTGTAACGCTACGGTCTTGTCTTTTCTGTTGTTGTCTTTTAGAGCGTGTTTAAAGAAATCACGTGTATGTTCTTAATAGTACAAATGAATCAGTTGGGAGATTATTCATTCGCGTGCGCACACAAACACTCACACAAACACATACACACGCCCACACATAAACACACACACACACACTCATACACATCCACACCCACCCGCACACACCCACACATACAACCCCCCCCACACACACCCACACATACAAACACACCCACACACACACATACAAACACCCCCCCCACAACCACACCCACACACACACACCCACATACCCACACACACAACCCCCCCACCCCCTCCCCCCTCCCCCCGAACACACCCACACACACTCTCCCATTCCCATCCCCAGCCAGACAGAGACAAAAAGGACAACCCAAGGACTAACCAGACCGTAAGGATGGGCGGCCACAGACATCAAGAGATAATTCTATTAGCAATGGTCGCACACGAGGCTAAACGACCGGAAAATATCGCAAGATCTTATAAGGCGGAAGAATAGGGTTATGATGGCGATGCTACATGGAAATGTTTTCAAGAGTTTATGTCACCTGTGAGTTCATCTTATTATGTGTGTGTGTGTGTGTATATATATATACATATATGTATATATATATT
>NW_028234415.1:6708960-6711460 GCF_977035675.1 Penaeus japonicus | reverse complement strand
TTTCTTGGTCATCTCCTTGACAAGTCCTGTGAATGTTATGTCTCGGTAGATCTTGACGCCCAGCACTCTTATCTACTCTTAGGTTGTCTTAGGTTGTTATCTACTTGTTATCTTAGGGTTGTTATCTTAGGTTGTTATCTACTTGTTATCTTAGGGTTGTTATCTTAGGTTGTTATCTACTTGTTATCTTAGGGTTGTTATCTACTCGTTATCTTAGGGTTGTTATCTTAGGTTGTTATCTTAGGTTGTTATCTACTTGTTATCTTAGGGTTGTTATCTTAGGTTGTTATCTACTTGTTATCTTAGGTTGTTATCTTAGGTTGTTATCTACTTGTTATCTTAGGGTTGTTATCTACTCGTTATCTTAGGGTTGTTATCTTAGGTTGTTATCTACTTGTTATCTTAGGGTTGTTATCTTAGGTTGTTATCTACTTGTTATCTTAGGGTTGTTATCTTAGGTTGTTATCTACTTGTTATATTAGGGTTGTTATCTTAGGTTGTTATCTACTTGTTATCTTAGGTTGTTATCTACTTGTTATCTTAGGGTTGTTATCTACTTGTTATCTTAGGGTTGTTATCTTAGGTTGTTATCTACTTGTTATCTTAGGGTTGTTATCTTAGGTTGTTATCTACTTGTTATCTTAGGGTTGTTATCTTAGGTTGTTATCTACTCTTGGGTGTGCATTGCAACTTCATTTCATTTAATGCCAGTCAAAATTCTCGAATCAATATCGGTTTTAATGTTTCATGAATATGGCTGTTGATTGGGTGTCATGATTATAGTTTATACTCAGCGAGTAGTCATGTGCATAAGACTTTATTTGATGCAACTACAGATTCCAGAATAAAATTACTGATTGCAGTATGTAGAGTACTAAAGTTCTATGCATGTTGTCTTGAAGCAAACTCTTAGCTAACCAAATACAAAAAGGAAGAAACTAGTAACGTTCATAACTATGACACAAGTGTATTTGGCCTTATCTATAGATCTTTAGAGAGCAGGTCCAAGGCTGACTAGTTCTGCCTGAAGCAGACTTGTGCTCCCCGTAGCACTTGGTGGCTCTGACTACTGGATATGTTGGTATGTAATCTTCTGTCATTCTCCAGGAACCTTTCATATGAATTGTCGCCACTTTCTTGATGGCATATGCTCCCAGAGCCTAGTAAGCAGCAAATTTTCGAAGATGGGTGTGAGGGTGGGAGAGGGGCGTGGGCACGTTCCCTAATAGAGAATGATTTGTGAGCAACAATTTCAAGCCCAGAAAGTCTTCTGACCAGCGTGCATTGCAACAGAGCCACATCAATAAAGGCAGTAATAAACAACAACGTTTCGAGCCAGACCATCTCAGACTACTCATCAGACCATCCATTTAATTTCTTACAACCTGACGAGGAGTCTAACCCCACTCGTATTTTATTATTATCTTAAATATTGTGTCTCTGTTTTTTTCTTCTTCTTCTTCTTCTTCTTCTTTTTTCTTTTTCTTCTTCTTTTTTCTTTTTTTTTTCTTCTTCTTCTTCTCCTTCTTCTTTTCTTTTCTTTTTCTTCTTCTTTTTTTCTTTCTTTTTTCTTTCTTCTTCTTTTTTTCTTTCTTTTTTTTTCTTCTTTTTTTTTCTTCTTCTTCTTCTTCTTCTTCTTCTTCTTCTTCTTCTTCTTCTTCTTCTTCTTCTTCTTCTTCTTCTTATCTTCGACCACTGTATTTATATTTGCGCCTCCGTAAGTGGACAGACATCACATTCATCACTTTGACAACTCGCTGGCTGGTTGAACTGCAAGGCTGTCCAATACTTGATCACACATGAATACTGGCTCAATGATGGGGTTGGCAGGTGTAACAAGTGGCCCTCGACTCTCGTGGTTTCCCCTCTTATTTCCCTCTCTTAAGTGGATGTCATGGATGATATCATTTCCCTCTTTTAAGTGGATGTCATGGATGATGCAATGATGATATGCCATTCAGATTGCAGGTAGTGAGAATATTGCTTGAGTAATACGGGGAATTTATTGGAGAGACGTGTTGAAATCATATCAAAACAAGTGGCTTTGTGACAAGTCTTTCTCCCCCCGTATCTATATCTATCTATTTATCACCTGCTCTCTTTCTCTCTCTCTCTCTCTCTCTGTCTATTTATCTATCTATCTATATCTATCTATCTGCCTGTCTATCTCTCTCTCCTGTAGTCTCTCTCTTTCTCTCTCTCTCTCTCTATCTATCTATCTGTCTGTCTATCTATCTCTCTATCTATCTGTCTATATTTTTATCTATCTGCGTGTCTATCTCTCTCCCCCCTGTTCTCTCTCTCTCTCTCTCTCTCTATCTCTATCTATCTCTATCTATCTTTTTATCTATCTGCCTGTCTATCTCTCTCTCTCCTGTTGTCTCTCTCTCTCTATCTATCTATCTATCTATCTATCTATCTATCTATCTATCTCTATCTATCTATCTGTCTATCTATCTATCTGTCTATCTTTTTGTCTATCTTTTTGTCTATCTCTCTC
>NW_028234415.1:6701357-6703857 GCF_977035675.1 Penaeus japonicus | reverse complement strand
TCTTTCTTTTCATCTATACCCCCATCTCACTGGGTGGCACTCTTCTTCTATCTTCTTTTTCTCCATTGCCCTATCGCGTTTCTTTCGTCTCTTCTTCTCTTCTTTCTTCCTCCTCTTCTGCGTCCCCTATCGTCTTCTTTCTTTTTTCTTTTCCCTTCCCTTCTCAACCTACTTCTTCGTCCTTCTTCTCTTCTTCTATCTTTTTCCTTCCCCCTATCTTCTCTTCCTTCGCTCGCTTGCTTCCTCTTCTTTCTTCTCCTCGTTCCGTCGCTATTATTTTCTCTCTTATCTTTCTCCTACCTTTTCTGTTCCTACTATCAATCTTCCATCTCACTCTTCTCCTATCTATCCTATCTTCTCCTCTCGCTCCCTGTTTCTATCTCTCCTCTTTATCTTGTCCGTTGTCCTCCACTCTCCTCCTCTTTCTTTACCCCTTTCTTCTTAGCTGTTCCTCCTGGTCCTTTCCTACTCCTCGCTCATTCCTCCTTGCCGTTTCCTCCTTTCTTATATTCCTGATGCTCCTTCTTTCATTCCTTCCTCTCGCCCTTATTTGTCCTACTTTCTCTTCCTCCTATCTCTCTTTACCACCTGACTTTACACTATTCTTCCATTCTTTTTGCTTCAAACTCTCATGCCTCACTACTTTCCACCTTCACCCCGTACCTAACTGCCCTACCACTGTACTCCCTGCTCTCGCACTCCATTACTCCTCCTTCCCTCCCATTCCCCCCATTCCGTCCCACTTCCTGCTGCAACTTATACCCCCCATACTCCTCCCCCATGCCCCTCGCCCTATTAACCCCAACCCAACCTCACCTTCTCCCCCTCAACTCCCTCCCGACTCACCAACCTCGCATCCTGCCAGCTCCCGCCTCCCTCATTCCCTTACACTCTTCCCTTCCCCATCTCACAATCCCCATCCCTCCCTTCCCCCTCGGACCCCCTTCCCCCTCTCCCTCCCCCTCCCCTACCATCACATCACCTCAAGACCAAGACACCACACAGAAGGCAAGGTTCGCCATTGCAAATATTTGAACGGCACTTTTACCGCCTTGGCGAGACCATGAAGCCACACTCGATAAAAATAAGAAAAATCAAGGAAAGAAAGAAAGAAAAAAAAAAAGAAAGAAAAGGCATCTTCGTGTTCGTCGACATTATAATCAGAAACGGAAATCAGTGATAGAAAAATAATTCTGAATTATTCTGAAAACAATGGAGAGGTTCTTCTTCAAAGAGAGTAAGAGAGAGAAGGAGGGAGAGAAAGAGAGAGAGAGAGAGAGAGAGAGAGAGAGAGAGAGAGAGAGAGAGAGAGAGAGAGAGAGAGAGAGAGAGAGAGAGGAGGGGGGGGTGGAGGGAGGAGGGCAGGAGGGAGGGAGGGAGGGAACGGGAGGGGAGGGAGGGGGAGGGAGGGAGGGAGGGATGGTGAGGGAGGGTGGAGGGAAGGGAGGGGAGTGGGTGGGAGAGAGAGAGAGAGGAGAGATATCAACCATGATAGATAGAGACGAGAGAACCAGAGGGGGAAGAGGGAGGGAGTGGAAAGATGAGAGAGAGAGAGAGAGGAGGAGTCTGCCTATGATATACTAACATTACTTGTATGTGCAATGTGAAACAGTAGTATTATACATACAGCACACATATATATATATAATATATATATATATATATATGTATATATATATATATATATATAGATATATAATCTATAATATATATATATTATATTATATTATATATAATACATATATATACAGTATATATATGTATTAACTCATGTATTAATATTCTATATAAAATATATATATATATATATATATATATATATATAGTATATATATATATATATATATACAATATACATGTATGTGTGTATGTGAACGTATTTTGCACACACACACCTATATATATAGACTTACCTAACAATATATATATATATATATATATAGGATTATATATATATTATATATATATATATATATACATACATGATTTTATTTTTCTATATATAATATTTATTTATATATATATTATTTATATATATACGTGTGTGTGTGTGTGTGTGTGTGTGTGTGTGTGTGTGTGTGTGTGTGTGTGTGTGCTGTGTGTGTGTGTGTGTGTGTGTGTGTTGTGTGTTAAGATATATTATATACATATATATATAATATATTTTTTATATTTATATATTATATATTATTATATATATATATATATACTTTTTTATAATTATATATACACACACCACACACACACACACAACATTTATATATATATAAATATATTTATATATTATATATATCTATTATATATATATTATATATATATTAATATTATATTATAATAGATGTATATTTCCAATATATATAAATATGTATATATATAACAGATATTACATATATCTATATTTATATATATAAAATAACTGTATTATATATATATATATATAAATAATATATAATATATATATTATATATATATATATTAAATAAGTGTTATACATACATAC
>NW_028234415.1:6693857-6698857 GCF_977035675.1 Penaeus japonicus | reverse complement strand
GTGTGAGTGTGTGATGTGTTGCGTGTGTGTGTGGTATATATATATATATATTACACTATGATATATTATATATATATATTATATCTATATATATATACTACATCATAACATATATATATACATATATATATACTATATATATATATACTTATATATTAAATATATATATGTTACATATATATATATATATATATATATACGCATATATATACGCGTGTATATAAATATGTGTATATGTATACATGTATGTTTGTTGTGTATGTGTGTGTATATATATTTTATTAATATATATATATATATATATATATAATATATATATATAATATATATATATATATAGCAAATGTGTGTGTGTGTTGTGTGTGGTGTCGTGTGTGTATGTATTGTGTTGTGTATATTATGTATGGGTGTGTTGCGTGTGTTTTCTCCTGTATGGATGTCATGTATATTCGGATATATAAAATATATTAGACTATAATATATATACTATATATATATATATATATATATATATTATATATTTGTATAATAATATCTTATTCTATAAAAAAATTGAAATATAGATAGTAATATAAGTTTCATTTGATTTTGACTCGTCATGTTATATGTATAAAACCATAACCCATACTCTACATAAACAACAAACCACTAACTCAGTCTTCTGTATTTCTTCCCATTAGCATTTTGTATAGGGATAGTAGAAGATCAAATTCGGCTCGTGAGGCACTTTGACTCAGTGCATACGCGAAAATTCTGAAGAAAAAATGTACACACGCTGAGTGAGCAGAAATCAAGTCTATGAAAGTAAACGAAAAATTAGACGTGTTGATATTCCCCCGTTCGAGCTCGTAAAAAAAGAAACGTTTTTAACAAAACGTGGGTGTTTGCCGGGAACCAGTTTTCTGTTTCTTCACAGAAAAGAGGGTTAACTTCGAAATATAGTTCTCGAGACTTATATATATATAAATTGACTGACGACATGGTGGTGATAATTATTTTGAGATTTATTGATGTGATTCGGATATATTACATTTAGTGAATCATTACTAATGTCTGATTACTCCAATAAAAAAGGAGGTTAATTTGACCCATAAAATTGTATTCCTCTTTAAGTATAAGCAAATGCCCACACATGAATATAGCTTGCTTTCAGTTATATACTTTCTTTTTGCTCCTTTTTCTTTCTTTATTTGTTCGCACGCATTTGTATACATATTCTTGTGGTTTATAAATGAAACTTTATCTTGAACACAAGATTCAACCAACATTAAGAGAAAAGATGATTTAAAAGCTGAAAATTTTTTATGTTAAAGATCATACTATCAATGTCAAGATCTTTAGCCTCTTGCTAGTACTATACCTAAAACATTTCATCATTAATACTATACGTAAAAATATAATCATTAATTCTACAATCAAAGATAAAATCCTCATTAAAAGCGTTGTATTGCCTACAAAAATTTTATACTTAAAAAAAAAAAAAACTGTTTAATTGTATTGTGATTGTGCTTCATATTATCCCTACACACGTTACTATATTGATGTTCATTAAACAACTAAACATGGGAAATTGAGACTAAAATAAAATCTGATATATCAAAGTGACTTTGGCGGAAAATAAAAGCAATCAAAAAGACGGAGAAAAAATCAAAGGAATCCATTAATCTAGAACAATTAAGTAAGGTAAATGTAGTGCATGTAAAATGATCGAACAAATAATGACCTTGGTTTTATTTTCTATTTATAAACATGATGCTATGATGAGTAATCTATTCCACAAAAGAAAAGTATTGCAGCCTTAGACAGAAATAAAACGAATTTGATGAGGGTAATAATAACCACAAGAAAGGGAATGGGATATGGAGATAAAAAATATATTAAATAAATAAATAAAATAAAGTTTGAGGTACACGTTAAGATACAAAAAAGAAAAGAAAAAATTTTATTGAGCAATTGATTTTGGGGATTCTTTCTGTTGTGTGACACAGTTGCTTATACTTCTAGATAGTTTTTATTATTAACTTGTAAACCTATCACAAATTTTATATCCATCTTTTATCGTTATCGTCTAGCCTTCAGTTATATTAATTCATTTATTTTCCTCACGAAGAACATTAATAGTCTAATATACCGAAATTTTAAGATATTCATCTAAGCTTTAACTATATTAATCTCACAACTTAGGTAAATTACCAATAAATCCCTATACATTTCTCTGATAATAGGAAAAATATCAATAGAATTTGTCCTGTCTGTCTATGTGAATTCACGTGTGTGTTTATGTGTGTGCGTGCGTCTATGTATGTGTGCGTGGGTAATGTAGCGAAAAGAACAACATGCAGAGGCGTGATTTCATCTCAAACTTTTCTTACCTGGTCTTGGGAAAACATAAATCTTTGTATCGATTCCAGTTTTTTTCTACGCGTAATACTAGAGTAAATTTATGATAACGCTATTCCAATCCTGTCCCCTACGAGAACTACATTAATATTTATCTAAAAAGATACAAATAGTACCCCGCGGTCATTCATCTACAACTTACGCAAATTTTTGGTTATCCACCTATGCAAACATCATAAATTTTCAAAAGCCGTGAGGCTCCGTAAAAAGGGGGGCCAGCTATTCCTTTTTTTTTTTTTTTTAAATCATTATTTGTTTAGTTTCTGTATACTCTTTATTCCGCCCATTTCTTTATGTTATTTTTTCTCACTCTATCTCTTAAGCTATTCAACAGGAAACGTTTGTGTTTAGTGTGTGTGTGTGTGTGTGTGTGTGTGTGTGTGTGTGTGTGTGTGTGTGTGTGTGTGTGTGTGTGTGTGTGTGTGTGTGTGTGTGTGTGTGTGTGTGTGTGTGTGTGTGCAATAAAATTCTTCCTTTCTTGTACTTCCGATATTTCTCTATGCAGAATACTCGTCAAGCGCTGATTGAAAAACAGCCGAGGCGTCATTACCGGGTGACTTTTTGAGACGTTCGACAAAACCTCGCAAAGCGACTCGTGAGCGCTAGGCATTCCAAATGGTTGATTTATTCGCCCCCTACACAGCTGTGGAGGTCGTTTACCATCATTTCCTCAACCCTGGGGAAGGGTTCAAATAAAACGAACATAAGAAAGTTTCTGGCTTAATTGGGTTAGAAAGTTTATATACAACTTTAAGGGAAACGGTGCGTGTGAAAAACAGATCTTCGCCTTGGTGGATGTGAACTGAGTAAAACTACTTTATATCTGTTCCAGGCGGGGGGAGGGGGGGATGATGAACGAGAGTACACAACCAAATTCCACTAAGACGATCAGCGCGGTAAAAATAAATCGAATAAGAAGGAAGGCCTTATCCTCGTAAATACATTCGTTTCTGTCCATAATATGTTATTCTAATTATGTTCAAGAAGTTACTAGTAGACATTATGTATATGCTATTCATTTTAAACAAGATACCCATCAAGCCCCAGCGGTGAGCGAAACAGGCCGGGGCTTAATAGAGGGAGTTTGAAGATAAAAGACTCACAATAACTTTGCTAATGATATATCGTTACGACGATCGCCCATAGTGAGTTGGTTGAGCCTGAATCCGCCAGATGTGAGGAACTAAAGGATGTGAACTCATTAATAGTGGTATCCTTTTACACAGGAGTATAGCTCTGGAGAGGAATAATGTAAGAATGCTTTCTTCAAGATGGGGTCTATTCTCATCTTTGGCTCTGTTCTCTTTCTGCTCTTAATATATATATATTTATATATATTATATATAAATATCTATATTATATTTATATATAGTATTATATATTTATAACATATATTACACATATATATATGATATATTATATATATATATATAATAGATATATAATATATAAATTATATATATATAATATATCATATATACTCACATATTATACACACACTTATATCTGCAATATTTTTATTTATATATATATATATATATATTTATATAATATTTATAATATATATTTATATATATATATATATACTACACACATACACTACACCTCACAAACACACTACTCCACTATATGTGATGTATATATATTGATATATATTATAATATAATATATATATTCATCTATATTATATATATTTATTTACATTTATATATTCAGTATATTTATATATATATATATATATATATTATATAAATATATTATATATTGTTTATGTACATCTATATTATATCTTATATAATTTATACATATTAATATATAAGTATAGTATTTATATGTATAATTAAATAAATGTATTACTATATATTATTATATTATATATAATATATATATATTTAATATATATATATATATATCGTACTAATAATATATATATATATATTATATATATATATGTGTGTGTGTGTGTGTGTGTGTGTGTGTGTATGTGTGTGTTGTGATGTGTGTGTGTGTTATACATATATACACATACACACACACACACAGCATGTATGAGTATACAACATAAATATAATATATATAATATATATATTATATATATATATATATAATATATTATATATATATATATATATAGATATATATACATGCACACACACACACACACACACACACACACACACACACATATATATATGTGTGTGTGTGTGTGTGTGTGTGTGTGTGTGTGTGTGTATGTATATATGAATATAGAAAGATAGATAGATAGATATAAAGAGGATTATAAAGTATGTTTATATTCTATATCAGATACATCAATACATCAATCATAAAGAAAACAAGAATACCACACTCAAGCTAGCAAGGCAATCACAGGGTCAAGTCGGGTCAACTTTAATGGAAAAATAATTTACACATAATTGTCTCCCCACTTATGTTGACCCTCAAAAGAGCTGAATACCCTTGACTGCCATGCCCCTACATTCCAAACTACCTTCCCGTGTAACCACTGTTGATGGGAAATTCTTTCGTACAACTGGAATGTCTTGAACATACAGACAAACCGGGATCGACTGTACTTCCACTGACACCTGATTCCCCGC